>NW_015648615.1:109509-229689 GCF_001515625.1 Sinocyclocheilus rhinocerous
GTGTGTGTGTGTGTGTGTGTAAACATTAATCCCAAACTCACAATTGGCTCAGCTGGTTATGAAAGGGTATTTAACAGACCTCACGACCGAGATGCTCTACCACACAGGGGCATTCACACTTTTCAGGTAAATCTACTAGCACTCTTACTTGCAGTCAACTTAATATTAAGCTGTGAGAAAAAAAAAGTAATACAAGCATTTATACAAGCACAAAACAATCCCCAAAAGATGCCAATCAGGTGCTCTGAATCCTAGGATCTCATACAGAAGCACTCAGAGTCTTGTTCTCTTGATGACTTTATTATGTTTTTTAGCGTTATAAAAAAGGGCAATAGCATGACAGGCCAGACAGAGGCGCTTGGCAACGGTATGTACAAGGAGGAAGGGCAGGAATGCACAGGCCAGGGAATGACAACAGCTCACGACCCCGTCCTGATGACAGCATCTTATCAGAATTTTTCCACCCAATATAAAAAGTCCAAGTATGGTGTCCACACGAGAGGTAGGCCTGGAGCGAGGCCAGGGGCTTCCTTAGGGGATCGGAGTTGGGGCTAAAACCGTTCGATTGGTGATGGAGGGAATCTTGTCAACAGCTCACTCGACACAATGGCCCCTGGATTGGCAAGGGAACCGAATCATTCTCATATCAGCTTTGATCTATGAGAGATCTATGTAAATACATTTCAAATAGAGTTATAATGCAAGTGAGTTTTTATTTCTTTGAAGATTCCCTGATGGCCCATTAGGCACAGCCAAGATACAAAGAAATGCATTACCAGCAAAGAAAAAAAAAAAGTGATCCCATAGTAGTAGAAGTAGTTTGTCCATTGAGGAAGGTGGTAAAAAATGTCCAAGTGAAAGCCAGAGGACAAAAGCAGGAGTCAGTCCGTTTTTGGGGTTTTAGACCTTTTTTTTTGACTTGATGTCTGCATCACATCCCCCTCTCCTTCCCTCAGAGTCCCCCACACTGGCCATGCTCTCAGCTGCAGGGTCCAATGCTCAACCTGCACAAAAGACAGAGCTGAGATCAGCCGAGATGAGTCATTTTTCAATGTAATGCCATGTCACTCTGAGATCAAGTATCAATATTATGCACAAAGCACAACATGCACTTGCCTATGTCAATTTCTTGGCTTTGTTGTAGAGCGAGTCCACTACTTTGCTCATGTTCTGAATTGTTTCAAGGGCGGCTCCATACGTTTTGTCTACTGGAGGTTCGTCAAAAACAATCAGGACACCTTCCCCTTGGTCAAGGATTCCTAAATGCATTGAGAAAGCCACATTATAACTCAGTAAAAACACCTGGGGGGTCCACAAATATTTAATTTTATAACATAATACATGCATGTTTGACTAGGGCTGGGTAGAAATATAGACCAAATCATACAGCGCATACAGTGAAGCCCAATTCCTAAAATTTATTGAATTCGTTGTTTCTCTTAAATATTACTAAAAGTTCATTGCACTTAAAAAAAAAAAAAGGTATGTGAACTCAGTAACTGATTATATCAAGAATGCAAACTGAATGAGTTACAGTAGATTTTTACCTCCCAGCATGCTTCGCTTTGGACTGTATAAGAATTTATGTTCAAATTAAATGTTACTAATAGGGTTTAGAGTTAATTTAATTTTTCTTAATATATTAATGTTTTTAATTCAGTAACGTTTCATCTATACCAGGTATTTAAGCAGAGTTTATAGTTTAATTTTATATTAAGAAATGAAAGTACTCATAAATATTCATTTTTTTATAATTAAATAGAGGAAATCAGTTTCCTCAAATAAAATCATGTCATTGGGTTTTACAGTGTATAATTCACAGCATTAGTAGAGAGAATCTTTTTCATTTCTAACTAAATTATACCCAAATAAATCACAGAATCAAATGAAAATCGGAATCAAATCTATAAATCTGCATTTACACCCAGTCCTGTGTTTGACAGCACACTTATCAAGTTACCAAGACAAGGATGATGGCATACCATGGAATTTCTGGTCTAAAATCATCTGTGACAGTTTCCTTTCAACATCCCCCTGAAGAGATAATAGAAGAGAAAGGATGAGAATTGCTTAAAACAAAACTGCACTCATGGCTGTAAAGGAACAGTGAGAATTTCCATCCCATTTAAGAGGTTAAGACAGAAGGTAGATGTTTTAATTGCAAATTCAACGGGACGAGTCCTTACCTTGGAGAGTTTTATTAACTCAGAAATGTGTTCAATCTGTTGGCATAGAAGAACAATTTTAGTGCGCAATGTAAGTGTTTAAAGCACACATCACCTCACACTGAGGTAAACCATGTCATTACCTGCACTCTGGAGAAGGGCTCGATGACCCTTATGAGGTTTTGTTCCAGCAGATTGTCGTAGAGTTTGGCCAGGTGGGTGCTGATGATGGGATCCTCCCGCAGCTCAGCTTTGTACTCTGTTAAAGCCTGAATGCAGATCAGAGAGAAGGACATTAAATAAAATAAAAAAACAGCAGGTGGACTGAGAACAAGGTAACATTTTAAGTCAGAGCATCTGACCCACCTTCTCAAAGTCTGCAAGTGACCTGTTCTTGCTGGCTTGGGCCACACATTTAAGTGCATCCGTCTACAGAAAGAGAGAGACAGGACAAGTTAATCCACATAATCCTCCACCAACAGACACAACAGAAAAACGTCACCTTGTCAAGCAGCACACAGGGCCAGGTGGTCATATAACATCCAAGGTCATATAACCTTGTGAAAATGGTTGGATACTATGAAATGTGTGCTGCAGTCTGGGATGGTATTTTAATGTCAGTCTAAGTACCAAGTGAGTTCGCAGGTTCCACCCCAGGCTGTGATTTAATCCTCAATTTTCTATTTTTACACTACTGTTCAAAAGTTTAGGGTTTTTTTATTTTTTTTTAAAAATTGTTTGAAATATATTTGACCGAGGTCTCTTGTGCTTAAAAAGCTGCATTTATTTGATAAAAAAAAGCAAACAGTAAAATCGTAATATTGTGAAATATTACTACAATTGAAAAATAACTTTTTTATTTGAATATATTATAAAATGTAATTTATTCCTGTGTTTCCAGCTGCACCATGAGATTGAGCTCAGCTCAGACATCTACCTGTCTGCCAGCATATCTGAGGGCAAGCTTTCCACTGATCAGGGCCTGCACATCCTCTGGCCTGTAAAGACAAAGACATACAGGTTTAGCGAGTTCAAAGTGTTTAATGAAGAAAGAAAAGAAAGAAAAAGTGAGAGACACTAGAAAACCCCAGGACTCACGAGTTGAGCATGATCTTGCAGAGGAGCATGTACTTGAGTGCAGTGATGGCACGAGGACTGTCAATAGAATCATAGCCTTCAAAAGCCTCATAAAAGTATGAATATGCTGTCTTCCAGTCCTTCTCCTCAGCAGCGTGAATAATGCCTGCAAAGGGAAGAAAAAAAAAAGAGGATGTGATGCACTCAGTACAATAACTAGATATAGGCATACCCGATACGAGCTCCAAAATTCCCACATTGACAAATCGGGTAAATCCTTATAGTACACATGATCTGTTTTCCCTCCATTTGCTCAGCTTAAATAATGCACATAACTATTAATTAAACATTTGCAGGACGATGGCTCAGTATCGATAAGTTAGTTAGTTTAGTTAGTTAGTTTAGTTTATTGTCCTTTCGGAAATTCTTTTTGTATCTGTGGCAACTCTTCAGTGATCAACAACAATAATGTATGATAATGCAGGATGAAGTATGGCTGCTAATACTGTAATGGTGCGTGCCCACTGATGCAGAGCAAGCGTTTTCAGTTCTTTCCTATAGGAGTTGAATTCACGCTCGCACAGTGAATTGTGTGATTGACAGTGCACCGGAGCAAGCATTGAGTTTCAAAAAGGTTGGAAAATGCTTGACTTTATGCAAATATCAAGCTAAAATGTTAGGTGGCAGCAAAGCTGTGAGAAGCAGGTAGTGACATTTGTCATGAGTGTTTAAAATACGCAGTCTGTGCTGGAGTTAGTGTGTATATTATTGTTTACATATTGGACACTTTGCATTTGTTATACATGTTAACTATTGTAGTTTGGATGCTTTCATTGTGAAATTGACACGGCAAAGTTGCAAATTTCCAACTGTGAGTGCATATGTGATGAATAAATTGGCTGTGTGTTTAAAAAGACAGATTAAACACAAACGCTCCTAAAACACACCAAAATGGAGGTGATATAGCTTTCTGAGAAGCATCGAGCAGAGTTCTGCCACTGTATTGGACATTCACCGTTATTGCAGTGAGCATTTGAGACTGTATGCATGTGTGTGCGCTAACACCGTTTCTATCGATGCATGTGAATGTCTCACTGTTACAATACAAACAAATATGTTCTGACTGGCTACGATTGTATCATGTTGCACAGCAATTTTGCTTTCAGTGTGGAAGGACAAATTAGGTGTCATGCCTGGTTAGGGCTTCTGTGGAAACGTACCTGACTGCATGTCAAGAGCAGCCTGCAGCTTTGGGGGGCAGTAGATGGCGTTTGCTGTGGTCCTGGCAGAGGTGAGAGCTGCTCTGGCCTTGGGCAAGTTGCTCAGTGCATGATATGTCTTGCTTTCCAGCAGCTGGAGCTCCACCAGCAGAGCTTTATCATCCATCTTCTTCAGCTCTTGCAGGAGCTGAGAGCCTGATTGACAAGGAAGAAGAGGACAGTGGTTACAGACTGCAAATACATCGCTCAAGCTTAAGAACATGAAAGTGCCGACAACGAGGGAAGGTATTGTCAGGGACTCACCAAGCTGTAGAGCCTCTTGGTAACGTTTGGTGTCAAAGTATAAAGAGACCAGACGGGCCTAAAGGATTGAAGTAACAGTGATAAGACATTCGTTCTTTTCGGCATATCGACCTTTTTAGTAGCACTGACAACAAAACACACATTATTTAGCTCATTTAAGTCCTCACTAGAATCTATAAAGACATGCCATGCTGTACAATCAAAACATCCTCTAAGACAGTCCACAGATTCCTCATTCCATATCTGGATGGTTCTCAGCTCAGGCTTGCTGGTTTTAAGCCGCTGTTTATAAAGAGGAACCAGATGTATCACATTGTGGTCTGAATCACCCAAGGGTGGTTTTGAGTACCCCTTATACGCATTCTTGATATTTCCAAAACACAAATCAAGTACCCTTTCTCCCCTAGTGGGACAAGAAATGTACTGATAAAAATGAGGCAGTACATGCGCTATAGAACAACCATTAAAATCCCCCAGTACAAATTTAGGAGCGTCTGGTGCAATGTTTTCCAACCGAGCAACAACATCATATATAAGGTTTGCCGCAGCCCGGAAGTTCGCCCGTGGATGAATATAGACGACAGTTATAAACAGTTGTCCAAACTCCCTAGGGAGGTAAAAGGGTCTAAATGACAAGGACAGAAGTTCAATATCTTCAGAACAGTAAGACTCCCGCACTGTGTAGTTCTTACACCATCTCTCATTTACGTAGACGCACACACCTCCACCAACTTTCTTCCCAGTTACAAGTGGATCACGATCAGTTCTCACAGGATCACTGAAACCCGCGACCCGAAGTAAAGAGTTGCCAATCGTGTCTTTAAGCCATGTTTCTGTAAAACACAGCAAACAACTGTCTCTATACTCAGTGAAATACCTCACAGCCGACTGAAGTTCCGGTAGTTGCTTGGAAAGAGACCGTGTATTGGCAAATATCACTGTCGGTAGAGGCAGTTTGTTACCTCGGGCCCGGACCTTCCGCCTCACCCCGGCACGCCGACCTCTCCTCCGTCTCCTTATTGTTTTATTCCCCCTCGTACACTCTCTTGGTAATTCCAGTGAAATTCGATCACCATATTGTCTCAGCTGCCAGAGTTGTTCCCGACTATAGCGAAAAACACCAGTAACAGTGCCAATCTGCTCAGCTGTAGCGGCGTGCTCTCCAGTTGTTAAGATCCGTGTCGCGACTGGTAGCAGCAAATAAGCAATGAACATCAGCCCATACAGAAGCACTACAAGACGCATCTTTAAGGGCCCCGATAGGTTTCAAATACCAAATAAACAAAACAAGACGAAACAAACAAACTCAACTGATGTGCCACAGACACTCGTCGCCACCGTGCAGCGCCGGAAGTAGATGTATGATAATGCAGGATGAAGTATGGCTGCTAATACTGTAATGGTGCGTGCCCACTGATGCAGAGCAAGCGTTTTCAGTTCTTTCCTATAGGAGTTGAATTCACGCTCGCACAGTGAATTGTGTGATTGACAGTGCACCGGAGCAAGCATTGAGTTTCAAAAAGGTTGGAAAATGCTTGACTTTATGCAAATATCAAGCTAAAATGTTAGGTGGCAGCAAAGCTGTGAGAAGCAGGTAGTGACATTTGTCATGAGTGTTTAAAATACGCAGTCTGTGCTGGAGTTAGTGTGTATATTATTGTTTACATATTGGACACTTTGCATTTGTTATACATGTTAACTATTGTAGTTTGGATGCTTTCATTGTGAAATTGACACGGCAAAGTTGCAAATTTCCAACTGTGAGTGCATATGTGATGAATAAATTGGCTGTGTGTTTAAAAAGACAGATTAAACACAAACGCTCCTAAAACACACCAAAATGGAGGTGATATAGCTTTCTGAGAAGCATCGAGCAGAGTTCTGCCACTGTATTGGACATTCACCGTTATTGCAGTGAGCATTTGAAACTGTATGCATGTGTGTGCGCTAACACCGTTTCTATCGATGCATGTGAATGTCTCACTGTTACAATACAAACAAATATGTTCTGACTGGCTACGATTGTATCATGTTGCACAGCAATTTTGCTTTCAGTGTGGAAGGACAAATTAGGTGTCATGCCTGGTTAGGGCTTCTGTGGAAACGTACCTGACTGCATGTCAAGAGCAGCCTGCAGCTTTGGGGGGCAGTAGATGGCGTTTGCTGTGGTCCTGGCAGAGGTGAGAGCTGCTCTGGCCTTGGGCAAGTTGCTCAGTGCATGATATGTCTTGCTTTCCAGCAGCTGGAGCTCCACCAGCAGAGCTTTATCATCCATCTTCTTCAGCTCTTGCAGGAGCTGAGAGCCTGATTGACGAGGAAGAAGAGGACAGTGGTTACAGACCGCAAATACATCGCTCAAGCTTAAGAACATGAAAGTGCCGACAACGAGGGAAAGTATTGTCAGGGACTCACCAAGCTGTAGAGCCTCTTGGTAACGTTTGGTGTCAAAGTATAAAGAGACCAGACGGGCCTAAAGGATTGAAGTAACAGTGATAAGACATTCGTTCTTTTCGGCATATCGACCTTTTTAGTAGCACTGACAACAAAACAATAAATAGAATCCAATGTTTGCAAGCACTATCCAAATAGCACTGATATGTGGTTTTAATTCTGATTAAAATCTGATTTGGACAGTGTCTTAGTCTGAACAGTCAGACTGGATTTCAACTCAATTCGTA
This sequence comes from Sinocyclocheilus rhinocerous, assembly GCF_001515625.1. Lineage (NCBI taxonomy): Eukaryota > Metazoa > Chordata > Actinopteri > Cypriniformes > Cyprinidae > Sinocyclocheilus > Sinocyclocheilus rhinocerous. Next base: position 116,953 of record NW_015648615.1, read on the forward strand.
TGCAACATGTACACTACAGTACAAAATGGTCAGTAAGATTTTTTTTTAAAGAAATTAATACTTTTATTCAACAGGGATGCCTTAAATTAATTAGAAGTGACAGTAAAGACATGTATAATGTACAAAAGATTTCTGTTAAATAAATGCTGTTCTTCTAAACCTTCTATTCACCAAAGAATCCTGTTTTAAACATTGATAACATGACATCATATTAGAATGATTTCTGAAGGACTATGTGACACTGAAGGCTGGAGTAATGATGCTGGAAATTCAGCTTTACCATCACAGGAATTAATTAAATATAAAAAATAAATATAAAAATATATTTAAACAGAAAAGGTTTTTTAAATTGCAATAATATTTCACAATATTACTGCTTTTACTGTGCATGATAAATACAAATTATTTTTTTTATTAAAATAAATACAGCCTTTATAACTTAAAAGACCTCTTTCAAAAACTTTTGAACAGTAGTGTACACAGCATCACAAAAAAAAGCACAATATTGTCTGAATTTAAGTTTGAATACACTCATATTCTCTCAAGCCTGCCTCATACAGCGAACTAGTGACAGTCATGTCAAGATCACATGACCAGTCAAATACTAGTCACTTTACCTTGGCACAAACATCAGTAACACATTGTCCAAACTCAACATAAAACAAAAATTTACAGAGTGCACCTTCTGAAAAAAACTACATATAGCAACAGTAATGGTGATGTTTTCTGAAGCCTCTGATTTACAAAACTGGGTGTGCTCACCTCCAGGGCCTGTCGTAGAAAGGTCCTCTTCTCTGATTTGGCCCATTCAATGCACTCCAAACATAACTCCACCTCCTGACCAGTAGCTGCCTCCATGTCCAAGAACATATCGAGCAGAGAGCGCACCAACCGTGCTGCCTTTGCTTTGCTGATGGAGTTCAGGAATGGCCGGACATACTTCAGCAAACCTCCCAATTCTGCAAAATACCAACATATGCGCAATAGACACTAACCTTGAGAAACATGACAGCTGACAGAGCAGTGGCCTTCAAAAACATCGGACCCATTAATATATGTGTATACTGATTGGGCCATGACCCACTAGTTAAAGATGTTTACCAGCAGCTTGTCCAGTCTTGGCCAGCAGTCCGCCCAGCTCCAAGATACTCTGTTCTTTGACACGCACAGCCTCTTCGTCATTGTCTTGGATGTCTCGTTTGACTGTGAATGTATATCAAGTAGATAATTTTACTATTCAATTTAATTACGTTAAGCCCAACACTATATTTAAACTCTGTTAGCTTAGACTTTCTGGAGACAACACAGGCAAGTTCATCTTGTGCATCATGACCCTCAACTAAATTACTGCTAGACTTGTGAGCTTCAAAAGCTGTTGATAACAGAAAGGGAACATGGACACCTTTGTAAGACAGAGTATTTAAATTTTTGCTTAATTTATACAAATATATATACGTTTCCTAAAGTTGCTCCAAGATTAAATTAATTCAATCTTTATTAAAGCAAAAGATAAAGGAATGCCTTTAAAGTCTCTAAATTACTTGATGTAAGGTTCATTTAATTTAGATTATAATTTGCTTTGCTTATTAAATTTGTCTTTTTGAATTTTTTGGATTTATTGTAACAAAGATCGCCTATTTGTTATATAAAGAGATTTAAAAAACGGTTAAAACGCTTGAAACATAATATTCTGCAGCAGATAAACAAAAAAAACAAAAAACGGCGTGGCATGCTATCAAATTACCCGTGACAAACTAACACATATCAAACTTAATACCAAACTAAACGCTGACATTGACACATTATAGCATAACTAAGCGATAAGAGAGAATCTTTGACCACTGACTGTAAATGTTAAGAACCGGTCAGTCATGTTTTAATGACTCATCTGCCACAATGTAGTAGAAATTACATTTCTCAGACTTTCTTGACATCAGTTGTCCTTCCACTATGATAATTCATACCTAAATGTCATAATTAAGCAAATTGAATGTCACTAACGTTAGCTAGCGAAGCTAATTCAGTTGTCGTGCAAAGTTGTGGTAGTTCCTTCATAATTCGTAATTTCTCTAATTGTACATAATTCACCATACTTAGGAGGCCGATCACCTAAACACAAACATTATGTATCCCTGTTTTTCCAAATAAATTCAGATGATCACTACATGGGGATTCGCGTTCATCGAGAACTGAAGCTAACTGTTTACACTGGTGGCAGTTCACTGAAAATGGTCTTTTCTACAAGCAATAAAACTACTTTTGAGGACAAAGTCTGAAAGAGCGCAGCATCTCGTTTATAAAGTTAACAGTGAGTAATAGCACAGTGTATTTGTCCAGCTATAGTCTTTCTCACGCTTGTCACAGTGAGTCAGCAGCATGAAACCGGCTAACACATTTAGCTGCTGTTCTACAAATCACATGAGGGACATGATCCGTGTGTTAAAAGCACAGTTTATTCTGCTAAATTAACACAAGCGGTTCAAAAGCCAGCGGGACAGAAAGCGCTTACCTATGGCATGTAAAATGTCAATGGACGCATTCCGATCCGTACTGAGCAGCGACTGTGCTCTCTGAAACTCTACCGCCGCAGCCGCCATCTTACCAATTCACCAATTGCCTGATTCACATTACAATCATCACTGCACACGCTACCGGAAGCGCCGCCGAGGCACGCTGGGAGATTGAGTTCACAGAGGCCGTGGGCTGCATGACTCACTCCAGGAGGCTGTGCTGGGTTTTGGGTTTAGCTGATCAGAAATACAGTTTTTTACAATCTCGACCCATTTTTAAAAATAAATTCTTCACATAGTGGGCATAATGGCAATCTATGTAGGCTAAGCTACACTGTGGATCATTTTCAACTGCTTTTCAAATATTTTCAAATACATTTAGTGAGGATATTTTTCAATTTACAGTGGTGGCCAAAATTGTTAGAACACTTGGCATAGTTAAGAGGTTTCAATTGTTTTTGTTGAATTGGCCATTACAATAGGCTTACCCATAAAACAAACTATTGCTGGACCTGCGACGGAAGGAATCTGCTGGAACATTAATGATTGACTGGGCCCTCAATGTCCGGACCTCAACCCCATCGAGCAAATTTGGGGCGAGTTGGAAAATAAACTGGACAGATCTATTGTACATTCAAAGGAAAGCCTTGAGTTTCAGAAGGCATGGGATAACATTAGTGTTGAAGTTAAATAGGAAATATATTGACACTATGCTGCTGTAATTGCTGCAAAAGGTTGACATACCAAATATTAAAGTTAAAAGTGGATAAAAACAGTACAACTCACTTCATCTGATATTTGATGTGCTCAGAGCATCCATCTGCATGTTTCATGAACATTATGAAATGAAATCATGCTTTGGAGGCAAAAAAGGTCAATATTTTCAGATCTGTCAGGTGGCCACACAGTATATATATAGCCTATTCGTTTCTTTTCTCACTTAGACACAGCCACCATGAAAATTCTTCAAACTCAAGTTTGAAACCTAATTCCATATTGAAATCCAAAAAATTAAATAAACTCAAAACAATTAGATGTAGAAGCTGGGGTGTTAGTTTAATCAACTTGAGAACTATTTTGTAGGCTACTGTAATGTAAACATGGACCATTGCTGTAACATTGCTGTGAAATCGAAACATGTCTACATGTCTGAATAAAACATTCTAAAGAGCTGTTTTGTAAAGAAATTTTACAAAAGAACAAAAATACAATTCTACCTGTTGTAAGTGTTTTTAAGTAATTGTTTTATGAGTGACAAAGTGTGTTTTTTGTGCAACAACCTTTGCTAGTGTTATGGAAGAATGACTTGATTTGTGACATGTACAGTATGAAATGTTTTGGTAGTTTTAGTGCATTTTGAATGTGAAATTTACTGCTGTGCCAATCAAAAAAGTTGGTAAGTAGAAGTATGTGAAAACAGTTTTGGAAAACTGAACTAAGTATTGAAAAATGTGTCCTAGTGATTGAAAAAAAAAAAAAAGATTTTTGACTTTTCATGTAAACTGACTTGAATGCTGAATTTACTTGCATCATGCCAAAATCGATAGATAGATAGATAGATAGATAGATATAGAGAGGTCCTGATTTTAAAAACTCAGTATCTGTATACATATTTATCTGTTTTTGTTTTTTCCTGTATGTCTTCTCATCTTAGCATGCACCTTCATTTAATCTGAAGTGCTGTTTCATCAATGGCTTGAGGATGGGATAAGCTTAAAACTATTAACATATAAGGGTGTAAAACACTCAGATGGGTCGCCATTTAAGAAAACTATTGCTTATTAAAAAGTGAGAGCAGGATGATTGGATAAGCATGAGAGACGGAGAGAGTGTGTGAGAGTGGTGGGTGTGAGAGAGAGATCAGAGGGGGGTGGGGTTGCCCATTCATGTCACTGCGCCACTGAGGTCTACAAAGCCTCGGCGACATTACTGCACATCAGGATTTAAATTAATCTGTCTCGAGCGTTGTGTGTGAGACTTTCCACACTCTCTGGGCCTTGATTAAAGACTGTAATCTGTCAACAGATGGCCCGTCATGCAAAAACAGGGCGTCTAAACTAGTTAAAAGTCTACCTTTCATGTTCAAACTCAGGAAGCGTTATAACAGATGCTGGTGCTGTGGACAGCGCACGCATGAAGCATGGACAGATAACCAGAGGGAGCTCAGCCACCCATCTGAGATTCAGCATCTCCACGAGAGAGCACCAATGCCCCCCTCTCTCTCGAAAAATAGCGGTCAATGAACGCAATTCATCGACTTCACTGGCACGGACCTTTATTTTTACGCATTTCCAGTTACACTCAAGCCGATAGCGTGTTATTCCTCCGCCGGCGCAGTTCAACAACAAGATCACAGACGGGCAGATGTGAAACAGACCCGAGATTGATTGTGATGGACGAGAAACAACAAAATTGCCCCGTATCGAGGGTTTATGTGGGAAGACGTGGCGTGCATCTGGGAAGTAACCTTAGCAACCGGAGAATCCTGAACCCTGCATAGTTTACAAAAAATAATTATTTCATCGCTGACGTCCCATTTTCAGAACCTTGGACAACGACGAGCACGTTCCACAGTGCGACACGCTGAGGAAAAAAGGGGATAATAGACGAATATTTCTATATTTACCTATTCTTCTTGTCCTATATCTACATTTATCACCGCGAGGAAGACGTATTGATTAGTAAGTAACCAACATTTTTTGTATATAACCTATTTATGCTGGTTTTTGAATCAAATGATGTTCATTTCAAAAACGCTTTTGAATGGTTCGCTTTAAAATAGTGCGCAAAATGTGAAGAACTCAATTGCACCGTGCACACGAGCCCATCGTTATAAAGATGCTATCTTGATTTACGACTGCTCGTTTTGTCTGAAGCGTGATGTTCTCATTTCCTCGTGTTGACCCACTAAACATTTTTAAGAGCTCGATACATTATGAGTTCCAAAACGTGCTAAAGCTTAAATGTAATAATTTGTGAGTCAGCTATCAATTTCCAGTTTGCACCGAGAGGGATTTTTCTTACAAATGGATATGAATTGGGAATGAATGTTTACATTCTCGCCTTCCATTTTGAAGCTAAGATGGATGCTTTTGCATATTCTGCTGAATCTCCTGGTGAATCGCATACCAGCGGTACAGTTCAGTAAACAAAAGAGAAATCTACCTGTGTATGTATCAAAAAAATAATTGTAATGTTTACATTTGGTTTTCTAGACATACTATACAATATATATAATTCATGCATGTTTTGCACGTGTGTGTGGATGTTCTGTTTAAGTGGTGTTGGTGGTTTCATCAAAATCATAGCTTATTTAGAACAGTATTGTGTCTCTAAACATTAATATTTATTTATTTTATGAGCAGATTCTGTATCTAAAGACCCCGTAATAATCAAGGCAACATGGGAACTGTACTCTCAGTCTCCCCGAGCTACCGAAAGGCAGGCCTGTTTGATGAAATACCACCCCCTCTGGCACATTATACAGCTGTGCAGAACAGTAAAAACGCCAAGGACAAGAGCTTGAAGCGTCAGTCGCTCATCAATGTCCTGCCATGGAAGCGCATCGTGGCAGCTTCGGCCAAGAGAAAAGGTTCTAAGAAGCTGGCCTCTGGGGACAGTCAAGATGAAGAGAGCGTGGGCACCCTCAACAGCCAAAACCTGAAGAAGTCCCAGTCCTGTGCCAACCTCTCCGGCTTCACCCATGAGCCGGCCGTGAGCTCCATTCCCACATCGAAAACCACCGCCAATGTGGCCTCCACTGCGAAGAGGACCTCCATCACTGGATCGGTGGGCCAAGCGACCAATGCAGGCACACCCAAAAGAGTGATCGTGCAGGCTTCCACCAGCGAGCTCCTGAGGAGCCTGGGCGAGTTCCTGTGCCGACGCTGCTACCGACTGAAGCGCCTCTCCCCAGCCGACCCTGTTCTGTGGCTGCGCAGCGTGGACCGCTCCCTTCTGCTGCAGGGCTGGCAGGACCAGGGCTTCATCACCCCGGCTAACGTAGTCTTCCTCTACATGCTCTGCCGTGAGGTCATTTCGGCCGAGGTGTCCAGTGAGCGCGAGCTACAGGCCGAGCTGCTCACTTGCCTCTACCTGTCCTACTCCTACATGGGAAACGAGATTTCATACCCGCTCAAGCCCTTCCTGGTGGAGACGGATAAGGATGCATTCTGGAATCGCAGTCTGGCGATCATCAACCGCATGAGTAGCAAAATGCTCCAACTTAACTCTGACCCGCACTACTTCACGCAGGTTTTCTCTGACCTGAAAAACGAAAGTCAAAAGGAGGAGGAGAGCCGGCTGCTTATAGGCCTGGATCGATAAGTAAGGCGCTTGTGCATAAACAGAAAAGAATGTGCATAAAAAGTTTGTGCACAGAAAAAAAACCATTGTTTTCTTTTTTACAAAAACACTTTAGTGTCATTAGTATTAAAAAGCTTCAGAGCATAGTTTTGAAGCTTATTTGTAGCAATGAATGCGACTAGATCGGCCATTCTAAGGAATAGTTCTCCTACAAATAAAAATGTGTACATTTTTACTCATCCTCAGGCCACCCACGATGAGATGAGTTTGTTTCCCTTGCTCACTAATGGATCCTCTGCAGTGAATGGGTGCCGTCAGAATGAGAGTCCAAATAGCTGATAAAGACATCACAGTAATCCACAACTCCAGTAAATCAATTAATACCTTGTGAAGTAAAAAGCTGTGTGTTTGTAATAAACAAATTCATCATTAAGATTTTCATCTAAAATACGAGTCCTCTATCCATATTATTGCTTTCTCCAGTGATCAAGAGGAATCAGGAGAGAAACATGCACAAATAAAGCACCATTTACAAGCGAAAACTGTTCAAAACCATTTTAAACAAAGATGCTGGTGGATTTTGATGTGAGATTTTGACTCATTATGGACTCTATTTCTGACGGCACCCATTCACTGCAGAGGATTTATTGGTGAGCAAGTGATGTAATGCTAAATTTATCCAAATCTGTTTCGATGAACAAACAAATTCATCTACATCTTGGATGGTCTGAGGATGAGTAAATGTTCAGTACATTTTTATTTTTGAGCGAACTATTCCTTTAAGATCTGACCAAGGTGCAGGACAACACCTTGCCAACCGACAAGGTGTTCATTGACTGGTCGTGTGGCATTCCTGAGGTCAACGAATCAACTGCAGGATATACCGACTGTGCAGCATGTTGACCTTTCCAAGTGATTCCATCCATACACAAACATGAGCAGCAGTCTTTATGACTCCCAATAAAAAATGCTTCTTGACTCACAATAAAGACTGAACGGCATGAATTGAAAAGCTCAGCTTGTGCTGTATTCTTACAGCTTGCCGTGCTCACAACAGACTGAGTAGTAGTTTGAAAACGAGAGCCAAGTTAGCAACACTTTCAAAATGATACAAACCAAAGACCAAAGTTGGACCTTCTGCGATTTCTACATTCATATAAATCCTATACATTGATGAAGTGAAATATATGAGGACCATGAACTGCTGCTCTTGCATGGCATCACGTTTTCAACATGTTATGTTTGTTTAGCATATCTTAGTGGCCTTTAAAGAAGGTCTGGGTCTTAAACTGCTGCAGGTTCGATGATATTTGATGAGGTGGTCTGTCCAAACATACATCAGTTGTTGTTGTTAATGACATTCTATATTAAGGAAATTTATTATGCTTTATGAGCTAAAATGATTCACAATTTGTGATGAAGAAATGACTGCACTGCTTCCAACTTTCACCTTGAGAACGAGACCAAGTTGTGCTACCTATTGTCATCGTGAAAAGAACTGAAATGTCTAATAGGGAACAAACAAATGGAGAGGTAGATATTTTATGTATTTTCAACAGCAAGTACTGTATGTTCTTATACGGGTGTTAATGCATGCTTCTTTGACCGACCACACACTTTTTAAAAGATCTTTGTTTATGATTTGATGGTCACAATTTTTGTATGACGTTCTTTTGGACGGTGCTCCAAAAATAATGTGCCATAAAGACATAAAAGTTATAAAAGTAAGCTAGAGGTATAAGTTTTTGCAGCCTTCTCATTAGGAAAGGGATATTTTTGAAGGAGCAAAGGAGAAGGGGCATTATAGAAAGACTTGAGTAGGAGACATACAATGTCACAAATATTTTGTTAAAAAAGAAAGGGAAAATTGCTTGTATTGTTAGAAAATTGCAATTGTTTTCAGTCCATTATAGATCCAGAATACAATTTTCATAATTATGCATACATAAAAACAAAACCCTACAGTTATTTTAAATACACGAAAGCCCTATATCAGATACAAGAAACTCTAAAAAACATAATAGTGCAAGGGTCACATGCAAAATAAATAGCCATTGTTATTTAAGTTAGAAAAGGGTTATTTTACAGTTTTAAGTCAGCCTGTTAAAAGAAAGCACTTACAAAAATTATAAATGTTAATTTTGCCCAAAACACTCCTTTTTAGTCTTCTTTTTGTCTGCAATTTAATGTGCTGCTCTCACATATCTCAGATTTCTCAGTATTAACAAATTTGAGAGCACAGTTGATTTGATTTTACTTCCATAATTTGACACACATTGCAAACCTTCAGTATTGCTTCAGTATGTGACACGAGGACAAGCGCAGTTTTTGATGAAAAAGGTGACGAACAGTGATGAAGGAGCAGTTCACAGGTATAATATTAACATTTGCAAAGGGGCGTTTGAATAGATTTTTGAGTCTTAAGAGGCCTCTATAGAAGTACAGCAGCTTTTCAATATGCAAATGATAAGATACTGATGAAATGTAAGGTACTAAGATGAATTACCTGTAGCACACAAAAACTGATCAAATTAACTCAGATGGCAGGTCATCTGTGGCCTGATTGCACTATGTTTAGCAATATGCATATTTGAAGTTTTAAGGATCAATGACAAACAAAAGCTAACAGACCACAATCTTTAAACTCATTTATTTGTCTTTTGTAAGTTTTTTTTTTTTTTTCAGTTGATGTATGGGATCATTTAAACACAAGTCTATTTACATATTTCTGATCATTTGCTGATAACGCATTTACATTTATCCCCCATATTTTGTGTCTGGCCTCATTCTGATGGTGCTATTAATGCAGATACCACATTTTACCCATAACAAGACCTTACTCATTGGTTAGCTGAATGTAGTTAAGTTTTGTACATAGGGCAAAAAGACTGTACATGCATTGATGCTACAACAACAATGGCTCCATTGGTAGAATGGGATACTGGATGTGATGATAATGGACCATAACAGATTGGGGTGGAGAAAGGCCGTTAATTACAGCAACTCTGTTCTTGTCATAGATAATGAAAGAGGCAAAATTGTGTTATTATGTTTTATACAATTTTTGTGGTTGATGTAACATTCTTCAACAGAAAAAAAAAACTGTATAGCAACAAAAGACTGAAATATGAGTTTCACGTTGTGTGAACTTTGTTGATCAAAATGAAACAAAAATTAGATGTAACTAATATATTTAAATAAGCAATCTGTTACAGTATATGGGTGTGTATGAATGTGAGTTTGTGCAATGACTTTGGTCAACTCTTCTATCTACTTTATATAAAAATGTGCATTTGCAAGCAAAAACATTGATTATGTGTCTTGCTTTTTATTCTATGTTGTATACATCTGGCTTACTATATCCTTTTTTATAATTTTTTACAATTTTTAACAAATGGCTTACTGCTTGATATATTTGCAGAACATAATTTCATTTCTAATATATTTATAATATTTTTCTCCTCTATATATATATATTTTTTTTTTTTCATTTTCTTTGTATTAATTCAATGTCCATACACCATATAAGACATAAGCACAGGCACCTCATTGACTAGTAATGAGGGGCAACTGCAGTATTACGTAACTCAATAGGGTACACATCACAATGCGGCACACTGCCATCTGCTGGAGAACATTTCACAGATTGAGTGAAGAGGATTTTCATATCAGTAGGCTATGTATTTTTGTGTATGTGGGTGGGGTGACGCTTTCAGCGCCGGCTCCGTTCTGCTACCTGTCATCTTTCTCCCGTTAGAAATGAAGCAGGAATTCGCGGTTATTGCAGATGTAAAACAGCCTTAAATGTATTCCAGTCACTTAAATACTGTCTAATTTGCAAGGTTCATAGAGTGTCCTGTGGCTTACCTGTAAGCTTCAAACGCTATTGACACACAGTGAGGACGAGTTAATGGTGCCACCACAAAATTATTAGGCCTACTGTTTACAAACCGGTTTCCCGAGGGAAGAAAGTTTCCCTGCCTGTCATTGGTCTGCAAACAGATAGCCCCGCCCCACAGTGTTGCAGTGTTGTTATTGTTAGCTAAAATTCAACTATTAAATTCGTTTTTTGGTAATTGAAATATAGCTAAACTAAAATATAAATCATATATATGAAAACTTAAAACCTAAACGAAAATGAGAAATTTTCTAATCTAAAATAGATTGTCAATGAACTGAAATAAGGTAAAAATGAAGTACTAAAATTACTAGAACTAAAAGTGAAATAAACATAGGTCAAAGCTATGTAGCAATATATATATATATATAAAAGATTTTTAAAAAATGAAGCAAAAAAAGTAAATAACCAAATCACTAAAACTTAAAATAAAACTAAAATAAAAAAGTAAAATATAAAAATCAAAGCTAATTTAAAAATATATAATGATAGTATAAATAATGATAAAACTGTCATCCAAAGCAGTTATTCAAATAACACAAGTAACACTTTTATCCAAATTACACTGGCTAGATATCAGTGATATCTTACAATTCAGTAATATTCTGAATTTGTCTCTCAAAACTTAGGTTGGGTTCTCTGTTCTGTCTGATTGGTCCTTTTATCACTTTTTTTTAATAGCTGTATGTGATTTCTCTTTATTGTGATTTCAAATAACTTATGGTTGCACACAATGTCAAAAACAATAATACATTAATAAAGATTAATAAAGAAAATATTAAAGAAATATTATTAAGGGTCAGAATTCACATTCACAGAGAAATTCAGTTCACATTCATTTACTGACCTCATTGTTCTTACCATATATCAGCTATCACTGTCAAAAAATGTCAGTAGTCATAAAGTGAGTGTATAAGCATGCAAGCTACATTTAGAAATACTTCTTAATGCAGCTTGCATGCTTATACACACACTTTATGACTTTATGATCAAGTCTCTGTAAGCAGAATGCCCATTTAAAATCTAAGAGCATGGACACTGTAAGCCAGCTGTTAAAACAACCAGCTGTTCCTGAATATTCCTACCATGTGCACACACTGCAGAACACAGATGGAACTGCAGCCACATCAAAGAGATGCCCAACAGACTGTCATAGAGCAATAACTGTCACAGCAGACACAGCACAGCCACTACACCGGGCATATGGCAGACTCATTCTCTTGAAAGCAGAAAAAAAATGCATGTGTCTGCATGTGGTAACTGCATTTTATTAGGAAATAAAAATCATGTTTATATAATATGGATGTGTGTAACTTCTATTTATAAAAAAATAAATAAAAATAGGTACCTTGTTGACCCGTTTCTGTACAATGCATTAAGTGGCCAGCAGGTGGCACTCAAACTGCACGTGTTCAGCAGCGGTGGCCTCAAATGGATGACTTCATATAAATCTGCAGTGTTTTCCTCACACCTACAGACATGGTACGCCTAAAATAATCAGAAATGGCTTAACATATCTTTGCTAGACTATAATATAGCTGTATAATAACATATAATGAACCTTCGTTGTCAAATCTGACTCAGTCTAACATTTGATGACACTGCATTTAAACTGTGTCTGTCGGTTTGTCAGTGAGACAAATACAGTCTCTGAAAAGATGAAAGTCTGTTCATTTGTTGCATGTAGGGGTGCTTTTGGAGAGATTTATGGAAAAGCCGTACCCTCATAATGAAAGAAAATACTCGTTACTCAATGCTGTAGTCACTTTTGAATTATTGAACCGATAAATTACTGGCGAAAAATGCGTCACTGCAGAAGACTTTAGGGCTCAGTAATATTGTCTGTAATTAACATTTTCTAATTATTCTGTCCTGATTATTCTGTTAATATCTCAAAAACAACTTTATTAAAATTAACATGCTAACGCTTGGTATAACTGTCCTTTTTCAGCCATGATTTTAAACACACACAAAACAAAATTACTAATTCACCAGCCTGTCAACACAATTATCCTACAGCACTAGATTATCAAGAGGAATGAGATGTAAAATAGATGAAAATGAGGAAGTCATTTTCACAGAACACTATAATTCAGGATGTGGTCTGTTTCTCTGAGTTCTCACAGTTGTTTATTCAACTTTGCCTGACAGTAATTTAGAGATAGGCTGAGATGGATATCAGAAAACCTTGGATGTGACACACTCTGTCTGCGCTTTTACCTTAGACAAACAGCATCCTTATCACTATACTCAAGTTGTAGCTTTGATTTTCTTTTCTTTCTGCCAGACTGATGAAATGTTAAAACATCACTGAAAGTAGGCTACATTAAGTCATGGCAAAGTTTAATTGTATTGTAGTTTAAGAAATGACAAACTTAATTCATCAAACATTTATGAGTATGTCATATAAATCTTTTGCTTTATTCTGATGCCATTGCTTGGCCTAGCACACTCTGAATGTGTCCTGTCTAAATCTGGTTTAATTTTTTATTTATTAAGATATAATGTGTTTTCATACTGGGGTTCACATTTTTATGGCCTACTGTTGCTGTCAGTTTCTTCTCCTTAAATGAACACTTATACGACAAAATCATGAAAACAATGAAACACTACAATAAACAAAGGCTTGACACTTGGCCAGCTAATGTGCTCAAAGCTAATGTGTTCAAAGTATTTATCTTATAAAATAAAATAAGCAGTAGTACAGTATCAATTCTCTTACAAACTCAAATATTGTACTGTAGCCTATATTCACACTAAATCAGGGGTGTCAAACTCAGTTCCTGGAGGGCCGCAGCCCTGCATAGTTTAGTTCCAACCCTGCTCCAACACGCATACCTTGTAGTTTTCAAATAAGCCTTAATGACGTGATTAGCTGGATCAGGTGTGTTTAATTAGGGTTGCATCTAAACTGTGCAGGGCTGTGGCCCTCCAGGAACCGAGTTTGACACCCCTGCACTAAATGAAGGATTTTGAATAAAGTGTTTCTTATGTACTAGCTCTGCATTTATCTCAACATGACATCTAAAACATTTAGGAAAAGCAGGTACAGTATCTGTTATTTACACTCGAGACCAGACCAGACTTTCAAAATATCAGAACACATCTGGCATTTAGAAAAACATGTTGGCAACTGTTATAATCTCGCATGTTGGGACAAGTGAGTAAATCAAGCAGCCTTTACACGGCATGTTCTGATTCTAATCACTGACTGTGTATCCTGAGCTGAGGACACCTAAAAAGAAAGAAAAACCTCACAGTCTAATTACTGTGCTTCAACCATAGACTGTATAAAAACATGGACGTAGTGTCCGTGAAGTCACCCGTAGGTTTCTGAAGAGCGTTTTTGAAGCCTAAAGTAGGCGGAGCCAGCCGTTGCCATCCCGGATAATCGAAAATGGGCAAATAGGCGGGAGCTGGTTGCTGTAACCACGCCCACCTAGCTCGACGGCCGCGCCCTTAATTATGCAGAACTTTAAGGCTTAATATAATTTAAATGGATGAGTTATGAAAAAAAATTCACCCCCCTCACAGTTGTCATGAAGGGCAAAATTAGCTATATAGACCAAAATAATTTTTTGAACCAGGCTGTAAACATGTTTTTTTCTGCTGTAAAGTTGGGCATTATAACATGGGGAGTCTAGTCTAGTAGTTGTTGTGTCACTAATGTTGTGACTAATATGTTAAATAATGTAAAAATATAAATAGATAACAACAACATCTCTCTACGTATTCTGTGATGTTCTGTGTTTCGGAGCAACAAGCCGTCTCTCATCATGCTGTGTGAAACAGCTGTATAAGCAGGGGTGCACATAAGTGGTATGCAGGTGCGCATGCGCGACCAAAATAAATATTGCGCTGTGTAAATAAGTTCAGACCGCTCATTTGCGTACCAACATGGTTGACAGCTGTTCATGCACAATTACCATTTTAGATCGACAAACTGTAGGCTACTGTATAAAATTTCTATTCGAACTGAGAGCATAATTCTAGGCAATCCGCTGCCGTTTTCAAGGCTCAATGCAAAACTATGACATTTCATTCACTGACGCTCTTCTGATGCTCTTCACTCGACAGCGCATATACTTACTTGCCGGCAACACGCCAAAATAAAAGCTTGCTGATTTTAAGTTTGAAAATGATTCAAATTAATATTTAAAAAGTAAATATTATCATTTTATTTTTAAGTTTACTATAAAATATTTGTATTTTTATTTAATACTCCCTTTTTAATAATATAACAGTATTATCACACTTTATTATTTTGTTTATTATTTTATTAAAAAATGAAGTGCACTAATATTATTATCACTATTATTATTTTTTAAAGTTATATTTATTGGCTCATACTATGTGCAGTGTGAGGACCAAACCAAATCTCCAGGTGCGCTTTTGAGAACCAGGCTGAAAAACTTATGTGCACCCCTGTGTATAAGCATATGATAAACAAACTACAGCTCTCGGCTGAATAAAAGAAGCCAGTGTCACACTAGTAGCCTAAAGTTTTGATGGACGACGATTGTAATCAAGGTAAAGATGATTACAGTGACATACAGGATCGTGCATTAGGCACGCATTGTGTCCGTTATAATTGATGCGCAAACAAACCGTGTATGTGATCACTGATCACTATAACATCATATTTCTGCTTGAACACAGCTCAGTATATTCACTTGGGTGAATACAGCAAGTGTTTTATAACGGATTCTCGCGTGTTTTGGAGAAGTTTGTGAGAATCAGTGGTGTTTACATATGGGCATCAGACGCTCCAAACTTGTTCTTGTTCTGACAGAGAAACTCACGGTGGCGTCGAGCCGCCTTCAGATCGCTGAGTTCAGAATGGTTTCATTTTTCATTTGTATTTTGGTGTGTTTAGTGATTCTGAATGGACCTGAATAATATAGTAGTAAGGGTTTGCCCTCCAGAGTGAGAGCTTTGAAGAGATGAAGGGTGCAGGGGACCAAAAAATGTTCCATGGAATGCACTTCTGTGTCATCTTTCCAAGCCAGTTCAGCAGGGTCCGTCGTCACACAATTAAAGGGTTAGTTCACCCAAAAATGAAAATTCTGTCATTAATTACTCACCATCGTTCCAAATTTCATCATCTTCGGAACACAAATTAAGATATTTTTGATGAAATCCGAGAAGGGCTTATAGGCCTAAATGTTAAAATTACTGTATAATTGAGCTTTACATAATTTTAAGTTGTGTAGAATATCTGCAGTGACATTTTTGCAAAGTATGTTTGCAAAAAAGAACATGGAATGTTTAAATCTATCTTGAATTTGTTTTGTTTAAAAAAATTACATGTAATTGAAAAGTAATAACAAATACAAAAGTTTTAGTGAATAGAAAAGTTTAGGCTTGCAGTATTGATTTGGAGAGGAGGGGGTCTTGGAGTAAAAAAGGTTGAGAACCACTGCTTTAGGTAAATGCAGGCACAGTTCTACGGGGGTACTAAGAATTGAACAATATTATTATTATTATAATTTTAATTACAATTTAAATTAATGCAATATAAAGATACATCCCAACAAGCTTTTTTATTTATTTATTTTATATGTATTTTATTATTTATTTATTTTTCACTTGGTAGATCTCGGTGAGTTTCTCATTTGAAAATTCACATTTGAAGACCCCTGCCCTAATCACTTCGAAGGGTTTGCCCTCCAGAGTGAGAGCTTTGAAGAGATGAAGGGTGCAGGGGACCAAAAAATGTTCCATGGAATGCACTTCTGTGTCATCTTTCCAAGCCAGTTCAGCAGGGTCCGTCGTCACACAATTAAAGGGTTAGTTCACCCAAAAATGAAAATTCTGTCATTAATTACTCACCATCGTTCCAAATTTCATCATCTTCGGAACACAAATTAAGATATTTTTGATGAAATCCGAGAGCTTTCTGACCCTGCATAGACAGCAATGCAACTCACACGTTCAAGGCCCAGAAAAGTAGTAAGGACATCAATAGTCCATGTGACATCAGTGGTGAAAACAAAAATAATGACTTTATTCAACAATTCTTCTCTTCTGTGTCAGTCAACGCGCGTTCACAAGAGTAACATAACGCATACGTGTGGTGCTGCTAATGCAGGAGCCAGCATTCTGACGTAGAACCCAGATGCGCTGCACCTTGTTTACGAGCAGAGGAGCGCACACGCATGCGTAGTGGTACTGTTGTGAACACGCGAAGTCTGACACAGAAGAGAAGAAATTGTTGAAAAAAGTCGTTTTTTTGTTTTCTTTGCATTCAAAATGTATTCTCATAGCTTCATAAAATTATGGTTGAACCACTGATGTCACATAGACTATTTTAATGATGTCCTTACTACCTTTCTGGGCCTTGAACATGGTAGTTGTGTTGCTGTCTATGGAGGGTCAGAAAGCTCTCGGATTTCATCAAAAATATCTTAATTTGTGTTTTGAAGATGAATGAAGGTCTTAAGTGTTTGGAATGACATGAGGGTGAGTAATTAATGACAGAATTTTCATTATTGGGTGAACTTTCCCTTAAAACCTGCGCAAAGAATGTCCATCATCTAAGCTTCCATCAGACATACCCTTCAAAATCATTAGTTCTGAAGGGCCCTTTGAAGTGGCCAGTTTTGAGTACTGCAGTTTGGAACAACCTTTCAATATGGCAGCCATGATTTATCCCGTTTATAACGCAAGGACACTCTCTTTTTTCATACGCAATTAGCATCATCTTGTGACTCAGAATGTAGAGAAAATGACTCATTTGCTGTATCCCAGTATGCCAACTTATACTATGCCCTAAAAGTATACATACTTTGGAATGTGTAGCATTGTGTCACTGCCCTGTCAATCATGACCAAACGTATCATTGTGAAACTTCACAGTGTTGTTATAGATGAAATATAATGCAGATAGCATTAAATATTTTTGTCATTATGATTATTTTTATTATGTAAAATAAACTTACTTACTTACTACTTACATCACCATGTTTGTAGTTTTTTATTTATTTTATTTTATTTTTTTGTTTGTAGTTCCCATTAATTCATTCAATGGAACGATTACAACGATTTGGGACACACTAATTCTAATTTAAAATATTATTTACGGCAAATAGTATGCTGATGCAGCACATTACTGTAATATTGGCTGAATTCAAAATATCATACTATGCTACTCTTACTATTTCTGCTACTTATTCAAAATAAAACATTAGTTAAGGTTTCAAAGCTTCATGAAGCATTGTTTTGAAAGTACCCATCACTAGGTGCAGTGTTTGTCTTTTTGCTAGGCCTTGTTGTCTTGTACATTTTAATGGACTCAAGATAATATACAGGTGAAATTATAACTCAAATCATTATTTTATGTCCAGTTGTACAGGAGTCTTTGCATGAATTGCAAGCTGAGGGCCACATATTTGTCTATACCTTTATGGCAACATCTGTTGTTTAGCATGAAGGAATCCAAATAGAGGGCAAGTGAGAAGCCACAAGCTATGACTGATGCTTTAAAATGTGCAAATGTCATAGATTCCCAGGACACAGGGCACATTGGTCTCATTATGTCAGTAGCCTGGAGCATGCTAGAGAGAGTCAGCAAATGTGGAGGGCTGATAACTCAGAATGGCTACATGAACAATGAGTGAAACCCACAAACCTATGGCTCCTTTCTGACCCTTTTTGGACATCTGGGGACTCTCAGTGGGCATAAAGATCTCCAAGCACTTCAAGCAGATGTATATTTGCAGCTTTGAAGGTTGTTTTATTGATTTATTGCAATTTAGTAACAATTTAGGATGGTTTCACTTCTCCCACCAACTATTGTGGAAGCTTTGATCTGTTGTCATATCAGTTCTATTATTCAAAAGAGCAATCAAAACAGAGATAATTAATCATTTACTTTGCAGGGGGAGCAACAGAAGCTGATAAATCAAGCTGAAAAATCCAGAAAACTGTTCCAAAAACCACCCTGACAACCTTAAGCTGGTAGCTGGTTTGTTGCTGGTCAAAAATGGTTTACCAGTTAATGCTTAGATAGAACATACCATATTCTTAACTATATTACGAGGTGCCGATTTGAATATGTACAATGTGAATCATACAAAAATATATGCTTTTTAGAGGTCCAACCCCTAAACTGTCAATGGGGTGTACCAATCTGCCAAAATGTAAAATAGTTAATGTTGGGAATTTTCAGCAGGGAAATAGAAGCAGTTCAGTGTTTTACAGCTAAAGGTTGTGTTATTCAGCTCACGCAGATATTCAAAGTAATTTACTGATCGTAGATTAAGATTACACATGATGATGTGTGGTGAATGATCAATTTAACCTTTGAGATATACAGTTTAAGTTGCCAATGCTTC
The DNA here is from genome assembly GCF_001515625.1 of Sinocyclocheilus rhinocerous. Lineage (NCBI taxonomy): Eukaryota > Metazoa > Chordata > Actinopteri > Cypriniformes > Cyprinidae > Sinocyclocheilus > Sinocyclocheilus rhinocerous. The sequence continues at coordinate 136,001 of NW_015648615.1, forward strand.
AGAAGTTTTATAGAACAGAGATTTTCTGAGGTTTGGAGATCCTCAGGGATGCACAAAGGGGGTTTGTGGAAAATTTGGAGAAAAATTTTTTTTTACTGTAATTTAATTTAAATGTCACTTTCTTGTTAAGATTAATCACCATAATTTTTAAAAAAAAATTTTTTAATATAACTAAAATTATATTTTATTTCATAATTACATTTTAACTTGATTTTTAAACTATATTTTAGGCTATAAAAAAAAAATAAAATGCTATCTCTCCTTCCTCCAAATGTGCATTCTTTCAAGAACAGTTTTAATTTGGTGTATTGTTCTTGCTTCTGAAGAATATTTAGCCTACTGTGAAAAGCGCTATACAGGTACATTTAAAGTATAGAAATTAAAAGGTTTCTCTTCTGGTTCATACCGGCTACATAGTATAGCCTACTAATAGGATACACTGTCAATTTAAGTATAGTTTTTAGGAGATTAATAATTTTTGTTTTTAGTATAATGAAAATATAAAAGCTAATTATTTAATTTGATTAAAAAAAAAAAAGCATGTTGTCTTTTTACAATATTATACAGTTTTTCACACAGTACTAATGTAGGCTATTTTATCCATGACAATATACTGCTTCAAGAAAGCCTCTCTCAAGGGACCATATTAAAAAAGTTAGAAAAGCCCTTTTGTAGACATTATAACAGAATGCAAGTGTGAGTGTGTGCTAGCATGTGTAAGTAAGTCCGTCCTCTATCAAGGTGCCCTCGCTCGCTCTGTATTTCAATGCCCTCCAGTCAGGTTTTCACCGATGACTGGCGCGAACCCCGGAAGAAAGAATGACGAATATGAGCAATCAGTTCACAGCGTCTGACAAATCCGCTCCTGTTCAGACCCTGGCGGACTCATCTTCCTCCGCGCTCTGTTTCTGTCTCGCCTAACTAAAACATTGGAGTGACTTTTAGAAAAATGAATGTATTTCACCGGCAAAGACTCCGTAAAAACACGGTTGTCTTGGTGCTCGTGTTGAGCGCCGCTCGCTGCTGTCAAGCGTTCAACTTGGATGTGAGGTCTCCAGTCGTCAAAGAGGGAAAAACAGCTGGCAGTTTGTTTGGACTTTCTGTTGCACTACACGAGCAGGTCGTAGGAGAGAAAAGACACCTGTAAGTATATTTCAAATGTATTATTATTACCTGACCCCAGGTGAAATCATGAGAAGGACAAGATCTTCTCACGTTAGTGCACCTGTTGAGCGTTTTACCTCTGCATTAACGATGTTTTATAATGCAGTTACTTTTTTACAGGCTACTTTTTATATGGGTCAATGACGCCTATTTCTTGTCCTTTTTTTGTGCAAGAATACATCACAAATGCAATTCATATTACCTGAATGCATGGTTTTCTATGATGAGCACGTTTTCATTTTTTGAACTGAAAGTCATTTTGATGGTTTTTATAAGTTTAAAGTGTAAAAAAAAAAAGAAAAAGAAAAATAAGGTGGTGTAATTGTTCAGAGCTTTTTAAGCAATTAAATAAAATAAAACAGATTATCCAAGAATTTCAGTTTATTTGTTCATTAATTATTATTATTATTATTATAAACAAAGCATACTTTAAAACAATCTATTGTTCACCAAATCCAAGTCAGTTGTAACCATCATGCAGGATGCCATTTTGTTGTCATGTGACCAGAAAAGCTTCCAAAGTACACCTTTAAACCGTCATCATGACTTGTGTCAAGGTTTTCTTTAAAATATGAGATATTTGAACCTTTTTAAATTAAATTTCACAGTAGGCGATTGGAGAAAATCTAAGAAAATTAATATTCATGACTCAAAAATCATAATATTTGTAAAAAATAAAATGTTATGTTTTATATAAATATGTTGTGAATAATTAAAGTGTGCAAGAAAAGTATTTTAAAGTTATTAAATTAGATTTTTTTTTTTAGAAACTCTTGTAGAAACTTGTGTGACCTAAAATGCACATCGTGGTAGCATCTAAAACAACTAATATTACTTAGTAATGAATTAACCTGACTTTATTAGGCCACACAATAATGGCAGTAATATTATTACTACTACGGTGTAAGCTGCACACCTTTTTTTTTTCTCTCTTTCTTGTGACTTTGTGATATGAAGATATGAATTTGTGATATGAATTTGTCATTGTTCATGTCTTTTGGTTGAAATTTTTGAAATGCTATCATCATTTTCTTGTTTCCATTTCACAAGAGGATATGAGACAGTGATAAGGCCGCCCGTTACTGTGACTTAGGGCTGGGCAGGTCATGCACCCGCTTGTCTAATGTTTTATAACCATTATGGTTGCTACAACAAATGTCGCCGCCTTTCTTCTCAAATACTGTTGCTCAAATTTTTATTTTTGAACTCATATTGTGAGATTTAATACCAAAAGTGATTAATAAAAGTCCTAATGGGTACAGCTGGCCAAAGAGTCAGGAACAATAGCTGTGAAATGGGCATAGAAACTGAATAAACAAAGCACAATAACTAGTGTTGCTTAAGGCCTTCTGAGCTGTACACATTGACCACTTACCCCCTGCCGCAGTGAAATATCTCTATAAACCAACTGATCATTAACAATAGTCTGTAAGTTCCTCTTGAGACCCATTTGCTCCTGACTGAAGCAATAGATTTTGCTTTGTAGTTCACTTATTTATGATTCTCACTAAATGAATTGGAGCTTATGAGTGCCGTGAGACCTGTATCACCAGCCTCATAAGGCAAAAACTAGTACAGAGTAAGTCACTAGTATGCAAGAAGACTGAGCTCAACAACTATATCATATTATCTGCCGAACACCTATATATTCATTTTATAGTGGGACATAAAATCTTTTTCATAGATTCCTCAGTGGGAGCAGTAGAAAAAACACCAGCTTTGCAGAAAATCGTGAGTTTGCACGATAGCGCAGGTAGATACCGGTTTGCACACAATGCTTTTTTTCATCTCCCCAGGAAATTAGAATTCCACAGATTTCACAATGAAAGCCAGCCACGTAACTGCATTGACTCACGCAGGCTGTTTTCTTCGATTACGGATGGATATAATGCCCTTCACAACATACAGCCCAACTTTAATTGAGAAATAGCATTTGAGCATATAACCAATGAATATGACGATAACAGCGCTTTCTGAGTGCTCAAAATACTTGGTGCTTTGTGGCTTTTATTTAAAACTGAGGTACAGCTGAAGCATGTTAATTGTTCACAACTATACGGTGCCATAATAGAACACCCTGACTTTTCAGTGCAGTTGTCAGCATATGATGGACCCACAAGGTAGCATTTAAAAACCACAACACATTACAGCCTTATATATACTGTATATGTGTGTAAAGGCCTAAAGCTATATACACAATGAAATCTGTCTATGACATGTTTCATGTGTCATTTCTGCAAGCACAATGGAGAAAATGAAATTGTATTTGATTTGATTTGATAATACTTTGATTTGACTGTATTGGATACACTGCAGACATAGAATGAATGAAGTATACATAAAGCAGACTAAATGAATCATAAGACATGTCTGTTCATTGTTAACAGATGTAGGAAACTATACCACAAGAGAGCAGTGGTGTCTGGTCTTGCCCATTTCTCTTTGTGGTCTGTGAATGCTATGCTCTGTAAAACAGTGTGGTGTAAATGTTTGCTGTTTGTCATATTAAATGCAACTAAGTTCAAACAAAGAAAAAACAGATTCAGTGTTTGCGTCTGCCCTTGTCATTGTCCTAGAGGAGTCGTCCCAAGCTAATGTGAGGCTGTCTGTGTTGCTAAATACATTTTCTGGTGACTTCCTGATTGAACCTCAGAGGAAGGGCACTGCAGTTGTCTGCTTCCCTGCATCTTTGTGTTTGTTGGCGATTTAAAAAAATATGAAGAAAACTCCTAAGTTGTTTAGGAAGCTGCTATGTTTTTGTACTAAGGGTTTTAATTTGTAATTTACATTTGTTTTGTGCTTTTCATTTTGAGAAAAAATTTCCCTGCTCCTGATTTATGTTTTATGTATGCATAAACCGTTCAGAGGTCCTCCTGATCTTATCTGCGCCGACAATTTGAGAAATGAGATCAGTCACGATGATATTAATTGGACTGGCTAGACATTCATCATCTTGTCGAAGCCATAAAGGACTGGCTCAGTGGCACACAAAGATGTCCTGTGTTTCTGTGACTTGATCTTTGGTCATTTGTCTCACACACTCTCATAGACTAATAACCTGTTTCCTTCCTGTGATGGAGTTAGCTAGAGCTGCAGAAGTGGTTCTTTACTGCTGCTGACGTGCTGAAGGTTCTTAGATCCTCATGACCACAGACAACTTCTCATCATGCTTAAATTCTCTGCAAAGTCGCAAGATGAAATTCTCACGACTGAGATCCAGTTACATGCTGAACAACTGTAGCAAATGTTTAAAGGGGTCATATGATGCGATTTCAAGTTTTCCTTTCTTCGTCCCATGTGTTTGCCGCAAGCCCTCCACCGTGGACAAAGCGGAGTCCAGCGTCGTCACATGTGGTTGCCGCAAGCCCTCCGGACGCTCCTTCCTCGAATCTGCCGGCCGCGCCGTTCTCAAGCCCGCCGCCTCTGCTCACTCTAGCCCTCCGGCCGTTCCTCACTCTTGCCCCCGGCCTCTGCTCACTCTAGGCTGCCGCCGCTCACTCTAGGCCGCCGTGTGAAGCTGTGTTTCATTGTGAAAGCGAAACTACTTTGTTTGGCCTTCCAAAAGAGGACGATATCTGCTTCGTCATGCCTGGAGCTGATCCGTGCTGGTTGCTGAGGAAATACAACAACTTTGGCATTTTATGGAGGTCTGTTTCCTGATCCTGGTAGAGTAGGCTACAATGCCGGCTGTTCTGACTCACAGACTGTAAGTATGTTTTTTATATTTAAAGAGTTTTTATATTTTATATTTTATATATTTAAAGCACGTTTTTGGGCAGTGTGGAGTAGGGCTTGTTGTTTGTCATTTCTCCGATCACAAATGCAGACATGGTTTTATGTTTACGCGGGGCGACGTGTTTCAGAAAGGCGGGGCATAGAGGAGAAACAATAATGTACAGTATGTGGAAAATAATGTGTTTTTTTAACCTTAAACCGCACAAACACATTTCATTACACCAAATACACAAAATAATGTTCTTTTTAGCAACATCATATGACCCCTTTAAAGCCTACGTGGTGATGATGTGAGAAAATACATAGTCAGTGTGGGTGGTGCACAGTGCCTTTTTTTGTGTTGGGACTTTTATGTTGCTTAGTTTTCTGTTTACTGTGGGTTTTTTTTTTGTAACAGTATCTGCAAAGTAACGATGCTGAAAGTTCAGTGCAAACGGAGATATCGTCTTTTAAAATTATGGCAGTTTAAAGCCTACAAAAATGGCTCGTAGGGACTACAACGAGTTACTTCCCGGGTTTGTGATGTCACAAACCCTAATAAACCCCGCCCTCGGGAACATGCAACAAAGGGTGCAGGGCCATGTTGCGCTGCTTTGAAGAAGAGGAAGAGTTGTTGCCATGCCATTAAAACTAAGGGTGCACGAAAAAATATATTCATATATGAATCGTGATTCTGTCTTCTAACGATTCTACTGGACTCACAAGTTTCAAAATCAATGTTCTAAAATGTTCTTAATCCTTTTCCTCGCGTCCCCTGCTCTGCACACGCTCTGCTCTGCATCTCTCTCTCCCACCTGATCATCAGCTCATCAGCTCCTATAAACTGTGTTCCAATTATACACTTTAAGTGTATAGTGTATATAATCAGGATAAAATGGTATATTCAAAGCTAACATAAGCAGTAGCATTTACAAATAACAGCGTATCTAAAAGTATGAGACAACAACGAACAAAAAACATAGCATTAAGAGCTGTGCACTTGCGCAGGTTATGCGCGATCCTCTTCACTAATATCCTCTGCATCTCAATCGGGCTCAAATTGATAAGCGATATTGACGACACCATTGTTCACAACACACTGGTCTAGCTAACCAATCTGAGCCCATTGTGTAATTCTGAGGGAGGGGCTTCATAAAAAACAGGAAATCAACGGAGCATTCAAAGGAGAAGGAACAGAGCTGTTTAGAATAAAGGTACATTTTGTGAAAAACAATGCGGTTTTTTTTTAAACCAAGCATTAACACATGTTAGACTGCACCCCATAAACGCAATCAAGCCTAGAAAAAAAAACAGTCAACCACCCCTTTAAAAATAAATGTGATGTACCATAAGCTGAATCCTACCTGTGGCAAAATTGTCTGTGACTTTTCTTATAAAACAAAGTTTTTCAGTGTAAACTTTAAAAATAGTTCAATCCAGAATGAATGTTTGAAGGTAATCATATGGAAGATTAGTTGATGGGCTATTGATTCACTAAATGATAAGCTGTTTTTCCACAAAAACAGTTTATTCAGTGCAGTGTAGCTTCTCCTCCTTTTACAAACCCATTGCTAATGTTTTATAGAAAGTGTAATTTATTAAGTGCAATTAACAAATCATCAAATACCATTAAATATGGAGTGTCTGTATATGTTCTTTCATTAATTTGCAGGGCTTGTTTTGTTTGTCTTATACTATTAACTACTACTAAAATGTTCCTTTAAAGTGGACGTATCACACAGTTTCTATGAATCTTGAGTACCTATAGAGTAGTATTGCATCCTTCATATCTCTGAAGAGTCTTTAGTTTTATCAGATTTATAAAAGAGAGTTACAGCTTTACACTTCTCTCAGAAAACAGTCGGGCTCCTGGAGGCGTGCTGTGGGCGGAGCTAAAGAGTCACAAGCATGCAAAGCTTTTGCGTAGCAAATGTCTGCAAGCTGTGACATTGACATAAAACAGGAACAAAAACTTTATTGACTTAAATTTTATTTAATTTGTTTATAAAACATTCGTCACTGAAATGTCAGGAACAAACACTCTTGCACAACTCCATTGCTGCCCCGGAGAAGCAAACTGCATCCTTTCTTCCCTTAACGCTGGGTTATCTGGGAAGCTGAACAAGGTTATCTTTCCTCGCAAACAAAAAGCACTTCTTTGGTGACTGTTGATTTTGTGGTCTAAAAACAAAATGATAAATCCTTCTCGTGCAAGTCCTGTGCAGCGCTGCCAACGACGTTGATGGACGAGCGCTTGCTCTGGTTGATATGCGCGTACTCTTTCGGGAGAAGTGCCCATACAAGGAATTCTGCCCTTTATGATGTCATACAGGGCCATACTCGAAGAAAAAAACTTTCTGATAGTGTCTTTGGCACATAAATACTCCATCATATGTCCAATTCATTTTTTGAGAATTTGGCCATGTTTAGGATGAGAATCCAATGCTTTAGCAGTGTAAATTTGAATGCATAAAATAGCATTAGACCCCCCCTTTAAGTTACACAAATGTCTCATTAACAATGTCTACAAATTTATAAAACTGATCTGATTCTCTTGGGTTCCTCGCGTGTTCCTCTGGTTTTGCTTCCTATTCTTAATAAACCACTCGCACTTGGCTCTCCACCTCAACTTATCTTTTGTTTCCCACAAAATATTACTGTGGGTAAATGCTAGAAATGTGCATCTATGGTCTTTAAAGCGCGCTTATGGACACACAAATAGGATATGAACAGTTGCGATACACTGTGTGTGTCAGTTATTCAAATCAGATTCCATCCGGATATGCACAAAATCGGATTTGGGCTGACGGTCTGAACAAGGCTTTTGAGCGTGTTAGTCTTCCAGGAGGTCTTTTGGTTTATTATAGTTTGTTGACCATTATGGACTTTAAAGGGGTGGTTCACTGGGTTTTTTTCTAGGCTTGATTGTTTATGGGGTGCAGTCTAACATGTGTTAATGCTTCATAAAAAATAAAAAAACGCATTATTTTTCACATAATTTACCTTTATTCCACACCGCTCTGTCCCTTCTCTGAGAAACGTGCTGATCATTTCCTGCTTTTATGAAGCCCCTCCCTCAGAAATAGGTGATGGGCTCTGATTGGTTAGCTAGCCCAGTGTGTTGTGATTGGCTAAACCGCCTCTAGTGCCTCTAGTCCCGCCCCTCACCTCAGCGGCATGCGCTCCGGCTGTATTTTAAACAACGGCGTCGTTAATATCGCTTATCAGTTTGAGCCCGATTGAGACCCTCCGTTTGCATTGAACTTTCAGCTTCGTAACTTTGCAGATATTGTTTATGCTCAAACAGCAACATTACACACTAACTAGCGTTAAAAAAGTGAAATCGCAATCAACCACCCCTTTAATGACTGGTGCTGAATGATGGCTGATAAATATACACACACATCCATTCAAATGTTTGGGGTAAGTATGATGCTTTGAAAAAAGCAACTGACTCTAAAAATGTTTTAAATAAATGCTGTTCTTTGAAACTTTTTATTCATCTTAGAATCCTAAAAAAATATCACTGTTATTAAGCAAATGTTTTGAAAATCGATAATAATAAGAAATGTTCCTGATCATACAGTCAGCATATTAGAAATATTTCTGAAACATCATGTGGCACTGAAGAAGACTGGAGAAATAGCTGCTCAAAATTCTGCAGGAATAAATTACATTGTAAAACATATGAAAATAAAACAAAAATAAAACTTCTTTCAAAAACATTAAAAAGTCTTACAACCCCAATTTTTTAAACCATAGCATATGTAATTGTAGTATATAATACTTAAACATTTTTCATTGAATGATTAACCAGGAGATATATCACGTATCATTGGTCTGATCACCTGATGTGCTTTATTGTATAAAATGACCGCAGTGACTGTTTGTTGAAATATACTGTTGAGGAAATAACACGGTCTCTCACCATTCTCTGACCTTCTGTCCCATTACTCAAAACTAGACACAGAACTTGCATAGTTCATAGTTCTCTGTGAGTGTTCTGCTTTTGTAAGGTATTAATGCTTTAATATGAATTCAGATATGGAAATTAATGAATGACACATATAGAACTATATGCCACTTAACCAGTAATTCTGTCACATTTCCAAGAACTGCAAAGTCATTTCAGATAGATTGCAGTTAGTACACTGGCTCACTGATGTGTCGCTTGGCCATTCAAATTAGAGGGCTGCTACTAACTGCTGTATAATTATATTCGATTCATTTATTTTGTAATCACAGTGTTCTGCCCCAGTGAAAACTGCTGCACACTGGATTTTGTCAGTAGGCGAGATTTCAGGTTTTAGTGTAAAATTAAGCTAAACGTGATGTGAATTTCCTGTGTGATTTTCCGTCTGTTTTAGCTTGTGGTATTTGCTCTGTTAGCGGCTGAGGTTATCTGGGTCACGGCTATAGGTGTCAGACAAAGGAATTACCTGTCTGTCTAAACAAAGTTGCAATTATATTTACTTTAACACAGTGAAGTAGATTAAACTCAGATTAACCAATATTTAAAGCTCTGCCTGAATTGGCATTTAGTGCTCTTTCACATGAAGCAAAACATGAAAATACACTAAATAGGCCTTAATCAGGTTAGACACCATGTTGAATTTAAAGTGCATGAAAACGAGGCTGTGAGGGATATGCTAAGTGTCTTTACAATGGCACACACTGTTGTCAGCTCATGTAATTTTCCCAGCTCACAACTTTCAAAACTGTTTTATGGAGTTGTTGTCTACTGAACGTTGTTTTAGAAAGATGTTTCATCAGCTGAACAACCGATATGTTGTTAAACTACATTACAATCCATTGAACGCACTGCACTTCTATCCCTCACGGCCTTATTTTAATTCCTGTCAAAAAACGTCTGTTATCGTTAATGTCATTGGCGAACAGGGCAGGCCCATCCATCAAGTCTTACATCATGTCTACAAGTGAATCGTAATAAGTCTTGAAAAGTCCAGTAATAATCAACAAAACGATGTTACGTTTGAGTATTAGTTAAAAATGTCATTATGGTGCTTGAGTTGTCAATGGAGTAGGGTAGGCACTATGAAAACTTGAAGTAGAGTAGGTTTGTCTCGCCTCTGGGCTGGGCTGGAAAGCCTAGAGGGACAATGACATGCCGTGCATGTGGAGCATCCTGGGATTTTGGATTAGATATTATCCATTAATCTGTAACAGCTGGAATGTCAAGAATGGAATTTGTCACCTTGTGAATGTTCTAGTTACAGGGCGATTGTCAGTTTAGTGACCATAGCAGCTCTGATCCATGCGGTTCCTGTAAAGAAAAACTTAAATGTGTGTGATAAATGATAAAGAAGGAATGGTTTTATGAAATGTGAATTTAAACTTCCATTCAAAAGTTTAGGGATGGTAAGATTCGTAATGTTTGGGAAAGATGTCTCTTAAGCATACTAAGCCTGCATTTATTTGTACAGTAAAAACAGCAATGTTGTGAAATATTAGTACAATTTAAAATAACTGTTTTCTATTTTAATATGTTTTAAAATGTCATTACTCCAGTCTTCAGTGTCACATGATCCTTCAGAAATTATTGTAATATGCTGATTTGCCGCTCATGAAACATTTCTGATTATTATCAATGTTGAAAACAGTCGTGCTGCTTAATATTGCTGTGAAACCGTAATTATTTTCAGGATTCTTTGATGAATTGAAAGTTCAGTGAAAGAAAGTTCATGAATAAAGAGAACATCATTTGAATTAGAACACTATAAATGTCTTTACTGTCACTTTTGGTTATTTTAATTTGTACTTACTGAGTAAAAGTAAAAGTAAAAAAAGCTCACTTTCCCCTTTTGAATGATAATGTGCACACATATATATATATATATATACACACACAGTATGTATGTATATATATATATATATATACACAATATATATTGGTGAACATTTTTTTTATTTCAGTTTATTTTCCTTTTTTTAATACATTAAACTACATGAAAATAAAATAATGTGTTGCCTTGGCAACTAGCTGAAATAAAAAGTTTTGGTTACACTTTACAATAAGGTTCCATCTGTTAACATTAGTTAAGTACATTAGTTAACATTTAACTAACAATGAAAAATACTTCTAAAGCATTTATTAATCTTGGTTAATGTTTCTTTCTGCTTTTTGTAATATATTATTAAAATAAAATGATCTGTTATTATTTAATGGACATGAGATTAATCCTGTTACAAACATATTGCTCATTTTTAGCTAATGTTAACAAGTGGGACTATTGTAATGTGTTACCAAAATTTTTGTTTAAAACACTTTTAACTAAAAATTATACTGTATGTATATACTGTACAAATATTAATAGTCTTCTAATTCAACCATAGCCATAGTTTGATCACACATTTGTAGACAAACTTGGATATGTGTACAAAATGGATTAGAAATCGAAAATAATTGTGACCCTGGCTGAGAAAACCCAGCTAAAGTCTTTTTTTTTTTTTGTCCTTTACATAAAAACATCCTTCATAAGCTAAAGAACATTCTGTGAAAATGTAACCTTGATATCTTTAATACTGACTGAGTGAGGCCATGTCAAAGATTGAAATCATAGTGAAATTAATGTTGACACAGTATGTATGTATATATATATATATATATATACACAGTATATATTGGTGAACAGTTTTTAAACAAATATGTGCAAACCACATGATGTTAGCATATTTGCTAAACTAATAGTAAAATTCTAATACATATCACACAACACATTTCAATTAGATTCAACTGTTTTTATTGATATTGTTCAGTTGCATTTTTTTCTTATCCACCATGATAGATTTGGTTTTTTTCACTGAGCGCAGTGCATTATTGGACTGACTTCTCTACAAAGGACATATGCAGTGCTGCCTAGAATTTGGCCTAGAGAAGGTGTCTTAGAAGACATCATGAAGTTGCTTATGTTCTGAAACAAACTTTGCACAAATATGATGCCTTAAACTGCTGCCTCTCATCTCTGCTCACCCACTCACTTGAAAGTGTAATAAGCTCTCTGTGCACGTCATTTATTGTGCAGCTTAGACTCTGTTTTGGTTGCTTTCCCATTCATTCATAGTAATATGTGGGAGATAAGGGACGTGAATTTCACCTGCCTGAACTTGAATGTGTGCAGCACTGCCAGAAAGTTTTCTCTCCTAATCAAGCTCTTTGTTCGTGGCCAGACAGTCTCCAACACTGAGCGTGGCCAGTGGGACCGTTTTCTGTAAGGACTATTTACTGAAAGTTCAGGCCTTTAGAACAGCTTGGAGGCACACACATCAAACAAAGGTGCAACATGTGAACTCTGGCCCTGATATGAATTCAGTGAAACGGTCGAAGCAGACACACCTTCTTCAGCAGGTTACAGGAAGTGGTGTTCTCTGTGATCTGACTCATAGCTGTTTTTTTTAACCAAGTCAAAAACGTTCACAATCAGCATGTAAATCAAAAAGAGGTATAAATAGGGCTAGAAAGAGTCATTCTATTAAAATATTCCAGCTTCTAAACTTCTTAAGGAAAATGCCAAATGTCAGTATAGGCTACTGAAAGTTCAGGCCTGTAGAACAGCTTGGAGGCACACACATCAAACAAAGGTGCAACATGTGAACTCTGGCCCTGATATGAATTCAGTGAAACGGTTGAAGCAGACACACCTTCTTCAGCAGGTTACAGGAAGTGGTGTTCTCTGTGATCTGACTCATAGCTGTTTTTTTTTAACCAAGTCAAAAACGTTCACAATCAGCATGTAAATCAAAAAGAGGTATAAATAGGGCTAGAAAGAGTCATTCTATTAAAATATTCCAGCTTCTAAACTTCTTAAGGAAAATGCCAAATGTCAGTATAGGCTATATCTTCAAAAGATTCACTAGACCAAGAAATAAAAGGGAAATCTCAGTTTTATTTGCAGTTCAAACATACTGCAGAATGTTTCCAGCTGACAGAAAAGCAAAATGAAGACTAATGCTGTGGAAAAGATTAAATGAATCTATTCGGGTTGAGTCATATGCTCTCAAACAGAGCAGCTTCGATGAAATGAAGCACCAGTGAATGCAAACCCCTAACCAGCTTGCGGTTCATAAACTTGCCTCTGAGGTATGTGCCGCTCACCACTAGACCTGTAGATAATTGTAGTGGTAAAACCCATGTCATGTGACTGGTATCTGTTTAAGCATAAACGGGCTCAGGTGTAATGCACTGGAAGTATGATTCACTAAACAAACTGCATTAAACTTCTCTGCAGATGTTCTGTGTTATAAGTCACTTATAACTTGTCCCATGTTGTCTATTTATAAAGATAATCACACTTTTTTTTTGCACCAAAACATATTATAATTTGGTCTTCAATTACTATTTTAATGAGCACCCTCTCACTTCTGCTTAGAATTAAACAGACCATTTTGTTGCTTCCGCACCTTTAAGACTTAAGCAAAAGTAAACGCCCTTTTTGCATATAAAATGAGCAACAGCCCCCATAAAAGGTGGTGGACATGCAGCAACAAGGAAGAGTCTGACATTCTTTCTTGCTCATTCACCTTCTCTTGAATTTCTCATTTCCTGTCTTGTCCTTGCTGAAAGCAAATTTGGAGTCACATGACAGGATTTGAGGCGGAGACGCCAACTGATTGTTTGTGATGGTGGTTTGAGGGTATGATCATTGGGGTCCAAATGAAATTAGGCCCAAAGGGAGAGGGAGGGATGTCTTTCACTTCACCTTTTGTCTTTCGTTGTCCCTCGTTGTCTTCCCCCTCTCCCTCCCTCCCTTTGACTCTGACCTCAGTCTGTGTCCTCATCACAGTCTACCTCACCACAATGTGTGATGCATATGAACAAGTACAGGAGTGTTGTCAAATGAGCACAAAAGGAAACCTCAGAATGTGCGTTTGTTGTTCACTTGGTGCAGTGTATTTTAGTAATAATGTTCACTTGTAGCATTTGCATATATGAGAAGCATGCAATTATGATTTTAATTGAATAGTTCACCCAAAATGAACATTATTATTTAACCCCATGTCATTCCAAACCTTTATGACTTTTTTTTTTCTTAAAAGATCTTTTCAGGTCCATATAATGGAACCCAACGAACCCCATTGACTTTTATTAAATGGACAAAAACAGTTGAAACTTGTGCTGTTAGTTGATTAAAAAAAATCATTAATTAATCACACATTTTTTTCTGAAATCCCACCTAACTTTGAAGTTTTTAAATATACTTTTATATTGCAAAATTTTTACATTCAATCTCCAAATTAATGTAGAAACAACATAAAGAAACAACATAAAGACTAATTAATAATTATTTTAAAAAATATATTTAAAAAAAATATTTGTTTAGTGGCAAGGTGAGTATCACTGATACCAATACTACTGATGTCTCTATGAAATTGTTATTTTTTTCCTAATATTTAACCATTGACTATAGCCATTCAACATTACAGTATAATTGAGAGCTATCAATTTGAACATTTATTAGACTTTAAAAAATAACAACTTCTAATTTAAGTGAACTTAAAACAGTCTTTACATAAATCCATTATAATAAATGCCATATTTAGCTACCTGTGCCCTTCAGCAAGTAGGGAATATGGAAATTCAATAAAGTTGTCAAACACTAAATTCTAAATTAAATATACATGAATCCTTAAAGCTACAAAAGTCATTGATTTCCTTTTTTCTTTTGTTTTTTGATTAACAGACATCAAAGCAGCTGGGTTATCAGGTTATTTTGGCTGCTATGACTTTAAGAGCTGCTACTGATGATGCGGATCTGACATGCATGGTATTTTCTCACAACTCTTTACTGTTTTCTTTTACTATTTTCTTAAAGGGGTCATGAACTGCCTTTGTTTCATATAACTCCTCCCCGAACTTCCGGCTGCCCTGTATCTTGCTCTCTCATTGGCTGTAGGTCATCGCAGATGTATTTTTCAGTCAGAACTCATTTCACACAGCAGGATTTTGAATCACCGACAGGTCCAGATATTTAGCATATTTCACAGGCATCGGCGATTTTGCAAAACCTGTCAGGGCTAAAATCTTGCAGAGTGAACTCGGCATTACAAGCGGCTTACTTATAACTGTCTCTGCATAATGATCTGGCATACAAGAATAAAAAAATACCACTCACTGTGGCAAATATCATGTTACTTATAACCCAAGTTCTCTGTTGAAGGAATGGAATCTGTGATGATTAGACTGTCAGACATAATACATTCCTGTAAAAACTCACCAAACAGAATTTTAAAGAAGATGAAATGACCACATCGCCCACTAAAGCCCATTCATAAATAATCCCGTTAGACACGAGTCATGATCTGATGAGATCTCATCCCGCACCGAGTGGAATATTTATGAGGCCTCAGGCTGCAAGGTGGATAAAATAGCAACTATGGGTGTGTGTCTCCAAAAATCATGAAACATTAATGAATCGAGCTTGCAGGCAGCACCGCTTTAGTCATTATTATGTCTGTCGTGCTCTCGCAAATATTGAAATAAAATCCATTGATTTTGTGATTAGAGTTTAATGAAATGCCGCTTTAATTCTGCTCACTTTCCTCAAGGGCTCTAGAGGATTACATCTGTTCCATGGTGGCAGATGTGGGTATCGTAAGCCTGACTCTTATCTTTAAGGCTGCCTCGTTTTTGTGATCAAAATCAAATCTGTTACATAGGTGGAGCTTGAGTAAGCGATTTTCCCTGGAAGGGATAAAGAATGTGTGTATCATAATAGCTTGCCTTTGGAAAGAGAGGAAGAGAAGTAGACACATGAACATGTGAAGTTATCCATTCCATAGTGTATTACGCAAATCCATTCACCCTGTTGTCTGAAAATGAACATTTGAGTAAAATGTGATCACCGTCTCCTGTGGTTTTTAGATGCTTTATGTTAATCTCTTTTACCAGCAGGGTTCTGCAGATAGTTAAAATCATGTAGCTTTTTAAGCGAGGTTTTCTGTCCTGGAAGTAATGGGTTCTGACAAGTCCTTCCAGTCAAAATCAGTTCACGTAGCACGACAAGCCCAGACAGATAAGGGTTACACATGCTGGAGTTTATCTGCAGTGTCCACTAAATTCTGAGGATAATATGAGTCAAATATGAGTCAAATATGAGCAATACCTGGCACAAGGCTGGATGTGAATTTCTGCCTTATCCTTGAAAGATCTGTGTGTGTTTTTCTTTTGTATCAAACAGCCATTATTGTGGTACTGCGGCAACTGTGGCATAACACCCTGCTTCGAAACAGACTTGAGCTCAATCAGATTTACACATGTTTCAGACTTCTTGTAGGAGCACCGAAGGAGAAAGCAGAGTCGGGAGTGTCAGCCAATGAGACTGGAGATGTATATGCCTGTCCAATCACTGCAGACCGCAAAGACTGCAAAAGACTGAACCTTCTCAGCTCAAGTAATTTTCCTGGCATTCATACAAGCCATGAGTTTTTTTTGGCCTTCACTTTTTCCGATTTACAGTATTCATAAATACTATTGTTGTTGTTATGTTTAATTTTTTCATTGTCCTGCCAGTCATATGAAACATAAATGTATTTATTTATTTATTTTGTCGCCTTGGAATTATAAGGTTCTATCTGACATTTTTGTCAAAATTGAGTTATTCACATATTCTTATTCTGTGACTATTTATTTACATTATGACAGGTTTCTTTTGTAAGCTGTGTACATTTTGGACCTTTTTTTAGAAAACAAAAAGGTTTCTATCTACAGAAGTCTATGGAACGCAAAAACTTTGAAGTTCAATATCTCAAAACTGCTCAGAATGCAGATAGAACCTTATAATTCCAAGGCAACAATTTGCTTACTTACTTTCATAAAGGGGAAATTATATGACATTTATATAATTTATGAAATTTATGAAAAATGGAAAGTAAATAAAAAATGTATGAACTAAAAAAATGATTAAATCTGACATTTATAAAAGTGTATATATATATATATATATATATAAATGGTACATTTATTTATTTATCTGTTGATATTTGTACAAAAAGAAAACAGATAACAAAGAATTGAGCAAGCTAGTGTTAGAGGCCAAAAAATAATAATATGATAATATTTATCATTATACTAATAGTAGTATAAATAGTAATATACTGATGCCTCACTACCATTAATAATAATTATAAAAATACCATTCATACCAGACTTAAATTTGCTTTTTTATTTTTATTTTTATCTATTATTGTTGTTGTGTCCCACATGTCTGCATGGTACCACAGAAAGAACAGATCTGAATAATTGCTTTGTGTTATGCAGATTCTGAAGACATACCAAACCCTAAAAATGATGTGATGGATGGCATGTGGCTAGGTGTGTCGTTAGCCAGTCAGAGTCAACCAGGGGGCCGTGTACTGGTGAGTTTATAAAAATGACCTCTCTTATGTTGGTCTATAAAAAATCAATCCACAAAAAAATGTTGCTTTAACCATCCTAACATAGTATTCATCACTCTATTTACTAGGCCTGTGGCCATCGTTATATACGAAACTTTGCAAGCAACTTTCGGATGATTGGGAAGTGCTATGTTCGTGGAAATGATTTACAGTATAACACAGCAGACTCTCAATGGCAGTCATACAATGAGGTGTGTGACCCCAGAGATGAACAGACTAGTGAAGGCATGTGTCTTGCTGGAATGTCTGCTGCCTTCACTCAGACGGAGATCTTCCTGGGTGCACCTGGATGCTTCAACTGGCAAGGTGAGGGGAATTTGTTTTCCTGTAAACATTCTGCTTCTACATGCAAGAATGATGTTAAATTCTCCTCTAATAATTTTCCGTCACACGCAGGAAACACATTTTCACTGTGGTATAACCCTGAAGATAAGTTTGATGACATGAAGAGCAAGCTTCCAAACTTGAAAAGAGGGAATATTTACATTGGTAAGGCAGTGCTACAACCTTGCTTTCTGGATTTTCTGACATTTACTCAATTTTCGAAACAACAGCAACAACTAAAAATAATTTTAGTTGATTTATTTCTATTATTTATTTCGATGAATCACAACCAAAATAAAAGTTTGTGTTTACATAATATATGTCACCTTGGACCACAAAAGCAGTCTTAAGTCGCCGTGGTATATTTGTAGCAATAGCCAACATTACATTGTATGGGTCAAAATTACTGATTTTTCTTTTATGCCAAAAATCATTAAGATATTAAGTAAAGATCATGTTCCATGAAGATATTTAGTAAATTTCCTACTGTAAATATATCAAAACTTAATTTTTGATTAGTAATATGCATTGCTAAGAACTTCATTTGGACAACTTTAAAGGCTATTTTCTCAGTATTTCGATCTCGGCCAAATATTGTCCTATCCTAACAAACCATACATCAATAGAAAGCTTATTTATTCCACTTATTTATTAACTTATTTATTTATAACGATTATTCATATCACATATGTGTGTGTACTGTATATATTTAGAAGTATATATAAATACACACACATACTTGTATATATTTAAGAAATATATGTAATATATTTTTTTTTAGGTCTGTCAATCAGTTGAAATCTTTAATCTAATTAATTACACAATGTGGCGATTAATTAATCTAATTAATCTCATATTAATCGCACATCAAATTTGGCTGAGAAATTACCCGCAAAATATAATTTAAAGCCATTATTGTGTTACATGAGAAGAGCATGAAATAGAAATAATGAAAGATAGCTTTAGAAAGATTTTTTTATTTTTTTCATTTTCTTTTAAATTTTTGGGTGAACTTTCCCTTTAATTAGTTTTTTTATTATTAATATGGATTTTTTTATTAATATGTAAATATGAAATAATTTTTTTATGAAATGATCCTCCAAGTAAAGTAAACTAAAACTGCCAGTAGGTGGCGCTAAATGTCTTAATGAATAAGTAATTTGCTGTATCCAAATTCACATACTATCCATCCTAAATAGTATTCCAAAATAGAATTGCTATGTCCCAAATTGTAGTATGTTGAAAAGAGTATGTCAAAGTTTCCCGGATGGTCTACTACTTCCAGTTAGAATTTGAAGTGCAGATGGATGCGCGCTCTAACGGCTAATATTGCCCACAACACATTGCGTGAGGATTCGATTAGAACTACAAACACACATAAAAAGTGTTAAAAAGTATAAACATGGTGGATATGCGAGAGCGGCGGACAGGTAGAGAACTAACCTGATGAAAAAGTATTCCTTGTTATATTTAATCTGTAACAACTCTGTAAACTTTTAAAAAGATACATTTTGTCATTAACTTTTAAAGGGGTCATATGATGCGATTTCATTTTTTCCTTTCTCTTTAGAGTGTTACAAGCTCTTGGTGCATAAAGAAGATCTGTAAAGTTGCAAAGACTAAAGTCTCAAATCCAAAGAGATATTCTTTATAAAAGTCAAGAAGCTCACTGGGCCAAAGGACTCAGCTTTTGGCATGGCTGTTGTTGCTATTGGTGATGTTAACCAGGATGGCTTTCAAGGTAGGTTTGTGGGTTTCTTTGCTTGATTACACTCTGTACAATGTAACATGCATGTGGCTTTTAGTTATTTGTGGCTATTTGCAGAATTTACTTTTGTGTGCAGCGCTTCATCAGAGGAGCTCGTTATACAGTCAAGGACATTTTACTCTGCTGCCTTCTTGTGGCATTACTGAGAAGTATTTTGACAGTGATCGTTTCTCACTCCTCTGTTCTTTAACAGATTTTGCTGTTGGTGCTCCGTATCATAGTACAGGCAGAGTATCGATATGGATGGGCAGCAAAACGGGTATTTCCCAAACGCCTAGTCAGGTGAGATGGGAATATTAAGAAGTATTTAGAGTGTTAAGATGTACGATTACTAAAAATAATTAAGCTCTTACAATTCTTAAGAAGTTCTTAAAAATGTTCTTAAGAACATCTTTTTTTTTCTTAAGAAGAAAATTACAGTCTTTGTCAATGAATAAATCAATAAAAATGAATAATGAATGAATGAATGAATAAATGGGGTTCTTGCTGAAGTCTCACTGATAGACTCAAAGAAAAACACTTCTAGGGTTGTCTGCGCTGCCTGCAGATTACCGTAATAATCATAATAAGCGTCCGATAAACATTTAATAAGCATTTCATCACGACCAGCTTGACATTTGTAATGCGCCATGTTTTTGAGCAGTTACTTTTAAAGAGGTTGTCTCAAGAGGCATCCTTTCTGAATAAAAGTATTAAATCCTTTAAAAAAATTTTACTTACCCCAAACTTTTCAACAGTAGTGTAGGTCTGCTTTTACACTATTAGAGGTCAATACTGATTATTTGACTGTCATTTTGTATGATTGTTTTGTAGATAGTCAGTTCATTGCTCTAATATTAATTCCTCAGGTCATTGATGGAAAAGACATCCCAGGTGGTGGATTCCAGACGTTTGGCTATTCCATCAGTGGTGGCATGGATGTGGACAGGAACAGTTACCCAGACATAGCAGTTGGATCATTAGATGATCGCGTGGTCTTGCTAAGGTGATTTGATCGTGTCACAATATTTTACTATTTTACATATTTTAGTTATATAGCATCAAGGTAAAAGACAAAAACCCAAATTAATCAATCAGTGTAAATCATTGTACTTTGATTAGTCATTTTTTCAGATCTGCAAGGCTTTATCTCACTGTGTTTTCTTTCATTTCCCCCTTATAAGAGCACGTCCTGTGATTCACCTAAAGAATTCTTTCACTGTGACACCGGAGGTTATCAGCCTAGAAGACTGTGATGCCTGGTAATGAATCCTTAAACATCTCACTCCAACTTTCACACTTGTTTGTTTGCATGGAAATGAGCCACTTCAGTAGTCACTTTAGAAGACTACAGTGTCACAATATAATAACTGTCAATTATTTCCCAAAACATAAAATATGGATGGATCCGTAATGGATCAGACTCACTCAATAGGACCAGTTGACAACACTGACTGTTTATAGACTAATTAAAAAAACTGCACAAATCACTGCTGGTCAACAAAAAAAAAAAACTGGCTGTAAATAAAAACCTTTGGCCTAATTAGAGTAGATCTAAATGTTATGCTGAAATCTATATTTTTCATAATTTGATCGCAACAGCTGTACTCTTAATACTGATTATGTATTTTGAAATGTATTGTAATGCCTCTGTGACAAAATCAGTCAATTCTGCTGTGTTTTCCTCCTACAGTATTGAAGCAAAAGTCTGTTTGTCCTACACATTCAGCACTGGCAGTGCCAGTTCCCAGAAGAGTATTAGTAAGTCCCGCATCTCAGTTTATTACCCTAAATATAAATGCAAACTCTCTAGATATTATTGTCATGCAAAATGTATGATTCAGTGTGCTGTTCCACATTTTGACTGTCAGACTTCAGGTCCGACATGAAGTAGCTGTAAGAAAGATCTGTTGTTTTCTCAGGTTTTCAATATACGGTGGACGCCGATCAGCAATCGTCTCGGAGCCCTCGTGTTCGTTTCCTTGACAACAAAGATGGCAAATACACTGGCAAAATGTCTATTAATCCGTCTGGAGATTGTCGTTCTCTGAAACTCGAGCTAGTGGTATGACACAAGGCCATTCTTTGAATTGTCATTTTATTCTTTGTGACAAAAAGGCTCATAATCATTGAGTGGGTTATTTGGGTTGTGATCAGATTGGGCTAATTGTATAGAGATTTGTATAACTCTGATATCTCGCATCTGCATTTGACTCTCACAGTCCAAGACGATCCAAGACAAGGTTGCTCCGATAGTTTTCTTGCTGAGGGTGTCTTTGGTGGAGACTCCTTCCTCGGGCGGGCAGACATTGGAAGACCTCAGTGCCTTTCCTGTGATCAGCCAAAAAAACGCTCTGACTAACAAAGCTGAGGTACCTTTGACAGCATATTTTGCTCGCTCAAACACAATTGATGTTTTCATTGCACGATGTCTGCCCTTCACGACCTGCTCACATTCTCGCTTATATTCCACCAATGTCATCTCGTTCTTTAGATTCACATTCAGAAAGCCTGTGGATTAGATAACAAATGTGAGAGCAACCTTCAGATGACGGCTGCATTCACAGATGAGCAGAACACGCCGTTCCCCACGTAAGCTCACTGTCGTTCTTCATGTGAAAGGGAAAGTAGATGACTGAATAGTAAATAAATTTTTGACTGAATATCTCCCATCATGCTACAAAGGAAGAATCTACCCAATATGATTCTTAGGTCCTTTCAAGTATGACCCATTTTTGCTCATGAACACTCACCAATGATCCAATCACCCGGACTGGACTTGAATGGAAATTGTCATTACTTCA
Source organism: Sinocyclocheilus rhinocerous (assembly GCF_001515625.1). NCBI lineage: Eukaryota > Metazoa > Chordata > Actinopteri > Cypriniformes > Cyprinidae > Sinocyclocheilus > Sinocyclocheilus rhinocerous. The sequence goes on from NW_015648615.1 coordinate 158,165, forward strand.
TAGATGTGATGTGAACTGCCAATATGTGTGTTTCTACAGGCGGAATGGCCAGCAGATTTTCCACTACACTACTGGCGTAAAGAAGCTGAAGTTGATGGTGAATGTGTCCAATGTTCCATCACAGGACAAGAAAGCAGAAGATGCTTACAGTGCTTCTCTAAATGTCACCATTCCCACCTCGCTCAGCTTCTCCAGCCTAAACCCCAAGGCAAGATCAATAGATGTCCTCAGAAATTATACCTTAGTTCCTTCGACGGTTCTTAATACAGTCCATATCAATCTTTTTTTAGTTTGGAAGCAAGGTTGCATTAAATTGATCAAAAGTAACAGTTGTATGTTACAAAATATTTCTATTTCAAATAAATTCTGTTCTTTTGAACTTTTTATTCAATAAAGAATCCTGAAAAAAATGTATCACGGTTTCCACAAAAATATTAATCAGCACAACTGTTTTCAACATTGATGATAATAAAAATTGAGCAGTAAATCAGAATATTAGAATGATTTCTAAAAGATCATGTGCACACTGAAGACTGGAGTAATGATGCTGAAAAATCAGCTTAATCATCACAGGAATACATTACTTTACAATATATTAAAATAAATGAAAATAAAAAAACATTTATGTTAAATTTAAATTATTTCACATTATTACTGGTTTTACTGTATAAAAATAAATCTAGCTTTGGTGAGCATAAGAAACTTTCAGAAACTTAAAAAAATCTTAGCAACCCCCAAATTTTGAACATTAGTGTATGTACATTTAGACTGCAAACAGAATTTTACGTGATTCTTGTTTTTGTTTCTTGTAGAACTTGAATGTCGAGTTGTCTCCTGGGGTGCCTTATCTTCTGTGTACACTGGGGGACCCCTTCAAAAGCAATCAGAGGGTAAGTCTTCATTGGTATCAGTGACTTGACATTCATAGGTTTTAAGCACACTTACCCCGGGATTTAACAGCAGACATACTGCAACTACCATCTTAAATGGGTATTGGATGAGACTTTAGGGTTACTTATTGGATACAGGATGTAATAATAAGAGGTGAATTTAATTAACAGTGTTGCAATGAAGTGCATTTCTAGAAGCAGATGTAATGAATCTGAAGATGGATGTCTTTATTTTTTTGTGGGTACTTCTGTCTTTCACAGGTGGAGATTGAGATCACCTTTGAAACGACAGGAATCACAATAGACATGCAGGAGATTCAGACTGAACTGCAGCTCTCAACGTATGAGAAATCTCCATTATTTTCTTCAGATTCTTAAATAGGCTGAACGTTTGGGGAGAGATGCTTTGCAGGAAATGAGCTCGCAAAAAAATCAATATCTCTTCTAAAGACACAGAATCCTGAAGAGAAACTGTTGTGCGCATACGTTTACATAACCTGTGCAGAATCTCTAAGATGTTTAGCTTTTTTTTTTAAATTAGAGAGATCAAATCTAATTATATGTTACCTCATTCATTCATTCATTCCCTGAAGAAGCTGCATAAAATATATTTACATATTATACAGAATACAAAAAAATGACTTGAATTATGCTGTTCAAAGGTTTACATGTCCCTTTTTCTTAATATTATATGTAGCTTGTATTTGTATGAGTCTGTGTAGTTTCAGTCATTATATCAAATAGCTTCAAGGTACTAGTAAATAAAAATTATTTCTTCTTTTTCTGTTTTTTTTGTTTGTTTGTTTTTTAAATCATAAACATCTGGCAAATTCTGTAAGGAGAATGCAAAGTTGAGCAGAACTGTATATAGAAAGAATATCATTAACCCACCCACAGGAAGGAGTCCAGTGCATAAAAACAGGGTCAAAAGCATTCAGTGATTCACTGTTCAGTTCTGCAGATTTAACCATTAACATACGGCTTATATGCATATGAAAGAACAATTGTCTGTGAAAGAGGTTTGTTTAAAGAGTATGATTCAGATTTGGACTCTGGCTGATGATTTCATCTACACTTCTCAGGTGGAGTGATCAGAATGATCTACAGCCGCTGTTGAGAGTGCTGATGGTGGAATACGTCCTACAGCCCTTCTTTAATATGTGAGTCTTGTGCCATTTCTATCCTTAGAGCATTTCACCATATCTTTTCTTTGTCAGAATGACTCATGTTACACTTCAGTATTATACAGACATTTCACTTTTTTGCCTGACATTAAACTTTAATAAGAGCTACATAAAATCAAATCATTTTGCAAATATATTAATTTGAACATTTCTATTTTTCTTGTAGCCCTTTATCCCAGTTTAGGACAGAATTCAGTGGAAAAGTAATAGGAGAATCAGCCATGAAAAGTACCAGTGACATTGGAAGCCCAGTGGAATTCAACTTGACGGCAAGATGTTTTTTACAGCCTACATTCCTAACTAGCTGTGATGTGTCAAGTCTCGAGTGTTGGACAATTTGTTGTGCTGTGGAGAAACCAAATGACTGACAAAATCTGTTGTTGTTTGCCGCAGACACAACTGATTAGAACAAAATTTCAGACTTATTACATCAGGCCTAGTTGGGAAACAGTGTAAAGATGGTTGCACAACAGGTGTAAAAATAAGATGACATACGGTGTCCTAAAATCTGAAACATCGAATCTAATGCAAAACAAAAACTTCAAAAAAATCATCAAGATAACATGCAAACAAAGACTAAAAGATAGATTGTGTATAGGCAATTTTTCGGTAGCAAGTTCTTGTGTCGTTTGAACAGCTCGAAAAAAGGCTACACTTTATCTTCGAATTTGATTGGCTGAACTGTATTGGAGTAAACATATAGGTCCACCCCTGAACTTAAAGGGATAGATCACCCAAAAATTTTGTCATTAATCACTCACCCTCATGTCGTTGCCGTAAGACCTTCATTCATCTTCGGAACACAAGTTAAGTTTATACTAACTATATTAAGTATATATTTTTTTATGAAATCCGAGAGCTTTCTAACCCTCCATAGACAGCAAGGGAACTACCACGTTCAAGACCCAGAAAGGTGGTGAGGACATCGTTAAAATAGTCCATGTGACATCAGTGGTTTAACCTTAATTTTATGAAGCTACGAGAATACTTTTTGTGTGCAAAAAACAAAATAACGAAACGACTTCTCTTCCAGTTTCTTCTCTTCCGAGTCAGTCTTCGACACACGTTTACAAGAGTACCGGACATGTTTATGAAGACTGTTTTATGTACAGTGTGCGTCTTCCTCTGTTTGTGTCGTTGTACTGTCGTGAACGCATGTTGAAGACCTTTCTGGGCCTTGAATGTAGGGATGTGCCGATACGAGTATCGGTACCGAACGGTTCACGGGGCAAATTCCAAATGGAAGTGATCATCCCTATCCTCTTGGAGTGGGGACTTTGGAGTGAGCAGGGCACGTGTGTACCATTATGTAGTCGTTTGTAATGCACTTGGCAAAGCGAGCGATGTATAACCGTTCGGTACCAATACTCGTATCGGCACATCCCTACTTGAATGTATCAGTTTCATTGCTCTCTCTGGAGGGTCAGTAAACTCTCAGATTTCATCAAAAATATCTTAATTTATGTTCCAAAGATGAACGAAGGTCTTACGGGAACTACATGAGGGTGAGTAATTAATGACAGAATTTTCATTTTTGGGTGAACTATCACTTTAACCGTCACTGGGGCATAAGTAGACTGTACGAAAATGTAAAGATGAGATATATGAGCAAACTAGGCACCATTTTGCCAGAATGTAAAGTAGTTTGGCAATTTGGTCATTGTCAATTGTGATGTGCCCTATGTGTGACACCTGTGCTTGACCCAGCTGTGGTGTGATGTGACTCCTTTTTTAAAAAACCTAAAACAAGTTCTTTACTACGTAAGTCAGTAGACACAATCAGTTTACTTGACACAATCAGTTTGCAATTACTCAGTCATTGTTTTGTTTATTGTTTTGTCTGCAGGTGGCTCTTTCTGGAAAACCTCTGGGAAATCTGGGGTATCTGGAAGTGGTCTTTCAGTGGCCTTCTTCTGTGGCTAATCAGAAGTGGCTGCTTTATCTGTCAGAGATTCAGATGACAGGAACCTCCAAGCCATTCTGTGTCCCTGAAAATAACGTCATAAACCCCCTTAATCTCACTGTAAGTGATTAGATGTCTGAAAGTCACTGATGGTTTTTCTGCAGTACGGTGTTGATGACAGAGCAGTTTAGCACAATCCAGCCTTTGAATCCTTGAGAGAAGCAGCAGAAGAAATCATGCTGGGACTGGGACCTCCTCCTTTCCCAGAACTATATTACTCACAGCTCGCACTGCAATCTCACTCAATGTACAAAGCCGAGTGGGAATTATTTCAGAAAAAGTCTAGCTCCTAATATGAAGCAGAGGGTGGTTTGGAAACTATCTATCTCTCTGTGCCTATAAATCAGTGTGACATGTGCTTAGGAGGTCTAGATGCTCTACAAATAAATCCTAGAACTCAAAAAAGAACGAGGAACTAAGACAGAAACATCATACTAAGCAAGTCAATCAAAATATTCTCATTCAAGGTGATTTATGCTTATTAATATAACATAGAATTCCATAATGTGGTGGAACGTATTCCAATAGAGCGCTACAGCAAGGATGTATTTCTATAGGCTTCTATTTAGAAGTTAGTATCTCCCTGGTTCCCTCAACAAAAACCCAATTATTTCATTGGTTTTTGTATTAGAAAATAAGCTCTGTGACCAACAAAAGTTTATGATTCTTACACATTTTGTTCATGATGATAATCTTTGCAAATGAACACAACTTTTATGATTTATGAAGCCAAAATACAACTGCCAGAAGTCAAAAACTAAACATCAGCCAAGGTTATAGACGAACTACAAAACTTTTAGCTTCCAGAAGTCTTTATTTAAAAAAGAGAACATTTTCCCTGAAAATTTAAGTTAGAATAGCGTAATTATAAACACGACAAGGCTGTGAAAGCGGATTAGTGAGTAGATGAGTTTTCCTGTTCAGTGTGATGATGTTTAATATGCTCAACAACCTCTGTAATTCAATGTAGCCACTTGTTAGCAACTTGACAAGATGTATAAAAGCTTACAAAAATTACAAGGTTGTATTACTGATGTATTTTATGTTGTATAATAAAACAAAAATATCTTGTGCTTTTGTTAACCGCTGACCTTATTTCAGGCTTTTAATAAAAATCCCATTGACTTCGGAAACCAAGGACTTGTAGGTGCTAAAATGCTTACTCATTTTCAGGTTTTGGTCTGCAAAAACACGTCATCCCTGCAGCATTTTATTGCCATGCACTTAATATAATGTGCTTGTTAATGTGATAGATGTGTTACCTCCTGTGGATTAGGTGTCAGAGCGCAAGACAGGAAGGAGGAAAAGAGATGAGGCCTCCTCGGAGTCTGAACAGACTGAACCGCAGGCCTTCCCGAACCCACGGGCCGTCCAGAGGAAACTGTCTGCCAACCTGGTGAGTATATCTGTCTCCCTCAACCATTGTTTTGTTGCTAGGCAACTGGATGATACTGGCATGTCATGTCTCCTCTGATACTTTGCATGATGTAGTATGCAACAGAGACTAGACAAAGACAAAATTAAGAGTGTTTTGGCTGTCACTGCTCATTCTCTCCCAATGTCAGAGCTGTGGCACTGGTAGTGCCCTCTGTCAGACATTCACCTGCCCCTTGCTTGGCATGGACACCTCGGCCAATCTCACTGTCAGAGCACGAGTATGGAACAGCACAATGCTTGAGGTCAGAGCTCCATTCTCATTTGAAACTCCACATCAACATCTCATTACTGCAGGCTTGTTGCATGCCAGACTCTCAAGGATAAATCCCACACTTGCTTTGTGACATTTTTCGAGTTTATGAGGGTTTAAGTGGTTTAATTTTTGTTACACCAGGTGCAGTCCTTCACAATATGCTATATACTTTGGCTTAAAGTTGATACAGTGGCCCCAAAAACTATTTGGAGACTTAAGACACACTTAAAACTCGCATTAGAAACAAAGGGGCATCTGCAAACAAATGATGCTTTTGTAAGCCATTACTTTTAACTGGTCCCAGTGTGGTTTTTAATGGATGTCATGGCTACAGTACTTTTGAGAACGTAGCCCTGTAAGGGTTTTCAGTCTGTTCCTGGAGCCTCATTACCAGTACTCCACATTTTGGATGTGTCCCTTATTTAACCCAGCTGAATGACCTCATCAGCTGATTAGTGGAGTACTCCAGTCCAATATAATGATAAATGGATCATTTTACTGACTCTCTCGTTCAGCAAAATGAACTAATCTATATTCAGGTTGTTTTGTTCCTTTGAGTTAAAATTCCTCATACACATTCACATACACAGTCTTTCATCATATTGTGAATTAGGATATCATAATAATTAAATACAATTATGTGAAGCACAAATGATTAGCTCACCTCCCAAGTCTTTCGTTCATTTGCCACATGACAGATGTAGTGAAAGCATCGCTCATCAATGACCCACCATCACTAGTCCAACAAAGGAAGCATCCCAAATGTGCAGTGCTGTACATAATACTCTGAAGTTCAGAAAATAACATTGTTGCAGCTCTCTTTTTACAGGACTACAATGCTGCAAGAGTACTTGTGTTCGGTAGTGCCACACGTCTTACGGGAACTACATGAGGGGGAGTAATTAATGACAGAATTTTCATTTTTGGGTGAACTATCACTTTAACCGTCACTGGGGCATAAGTAGACTGTACGAAAATGTAAAGATGAGATATATGAGCAAACTAGGCACCATTTTGCCAGAATGTAAAGTAGTTTGGCAATTTGGTCATTGTCAATTGTGATGTGCCCTATGTGTGACACCTGTGCTTGACCCAGCTGTGGTGTGATGTGACTCCTTTTTTAAAAAACCTAAAACAAGTTCTTTACTACGTAAGTCAGTAGACACAATCAGTTTACTTGACACAATCAGTTTGCAATTACTCAGTCATTGTTTTGTTTATTGTTTTGTCTGCAGGTGGCTCTTTCTGGAAAACCTCTGGGAAATCTGGGGTATCTGGAAGTGGTCTTTCAGTGGCCTTCTTCTGTGGCTAATCAGAAGTGGCTGCTTTATCTGTCAGAGATTCAGATGACAGGAACCTCCAAGCCATTCTGTGTCCCTGAAAATAACGTCATAAACCCCCTTAATCTCACTGTAAGTGATTAGATGTCTGAAAGTCACTGATGGTTTTTCTGCAGTACGGTGTTGATGACAGAGCAGTTTAGCACAATCCAGCCTTTGAATCGTTGAGAGAAGCAGCAGAAGAAATCATGCTGGGACTGGGACCTCCTCCTTTCCCAGAACTATATTACTCACAGCTCGCACTGCAATCTCACTCAATGTACAAAGCCGAGTGGGAATTATTTCAGAAAAAGTCTAGCTCCTAATATGAAGCAGAGGGTGGTTTGGAAACTATCTATCTCTCTGTGCCTATAAATCAGTGTGACATGTGCTTAGGAGGTCTAGATGCTCTACAAATAAATCCTAGAACTCAAAAAAGAACGAGGAACTAAGACAGAAACATCATACTAAGCAAGTCAATCAAAATATTCCAATTCTAGGTGATTTATGCTTATTAATATGGCATAGAAACCCGTAATGTGGTGGAAAGTAATCCAGTAGAGTGCTGCAGGAATTACATATTTCTGTAGGCCAACTTGGAAGTTAGTATCTCCCTGGATCCCTCAACAACATTTTTTGGATTAGAAAATAAGCTCTGTGACCAACACACATTTATGATTCTTACACATTTTGTTCATGATGATAATCTTTGCAAATGAACACAACTTTTATGATTTATGAAGCCAAAATACAACTGCCAGAAGTCAAAAACTAAACATAGGCTATAGACGAACTACTATAAAAGAAACATTTTCCAGTTTAATGTGCCCTACAACCTCTGTAATTCAGTTCAGCCATTTGTCAGCAACCGAATTTGTCAAGATGCAAAAAAAACTTTAAAAAATCACAAGGGGGTATTACTGATGTATTTTATGTTGTAGAATAAAACATAATATCTTGAGATTGTGTTAAACACTGACCTTATTTCAGGCTTTTAACAAAAATCCCATTTGAAAAACCCATTGACTTCGGAAACCTACGTGCTAATATGCTAACTCGCTGTTTTTGAAAAAACATCATCCCTGCAGCATTTTATTGCCATGCACTTAATATAATGAGCTTGTTAATGTGATGGACGTGTTACCTCCTGTGGATTAGGTGTCAGAGCGCAAGACTAGAAGGAGGAAAAGAGACGAGGCCTCCTTAGGGTCTGAACAGACTGAACCGCAGACCCTCCCGAACCCACGGGCCGTCCAGAGGAAACCTCCTGCCAACCTGGTGAGTATATCCGTCTCCCTCAACCATTGTTTTGTTGCTAGGCAACTGGATGATACTGGCATGACATGTCTCCTCTGATACTTTGCATGATGTAGTATGCAACAGAGACTAGACAAAGACAAAATGAAGAGTGTTTTGGCTGTCACTGCTCATTCTCTCTCAATCTCAGGACTGTGACACAGGTAGTGCCCTCTGTCAGACATTCACCTGCCCCTTGCTTGGCATGGACATCTCAGCCAATCTCACTGTCAGAGCACGCATATGGAACAGCACGATGCTTGAGGTCAGAGCTCCGCTTTCATTTGAAACTTCACATCCTCATCTCATTACTGCAGGCTTGTTGCATGCAAGGCTCTCAAGGATAAATCCCACACTCGCTTTGTGACATTTTTCAGAGTTTATGAGGGTTTAAGTGGTTTCATTTTTGTTACACCAGGTGCAGTACTTCAAAATATGCAATATACTTTGGCTTAAAGTTGATACAGTGGCCCCAAAAAGTATTTGGACACTTAAAACTTGCATTAGAAGCAAGGGCATCTGCAAACAAATGATGCTAGACTTTTCTCAGAACCACCTTAACTTTAGTAAGCCATTACTTTTATTTAACTGGTCCCAATGTGATTTTAGTGGATGTATGAAGTAATATCGCCTCAAGTATTTCTTCACATTAACTACGGAAACGTTCCACTAACTTTGAACACAGTATACAGTATATATTGTTTTATCATCTAAAGCCTAACTTTATTTTTTATTGTTTTGTATAATGTATAATATATATATAATTTGTATTTTGTATTTATGACATTTAGACATTTCTAACTGGGGGTTCTTCCAAATATTTCTTGGCTGTGGAAATTTAAAATGTAATTGTGATCTAATTTGTGAAATATATTAAGAATGTTCAAATGCCTTATTTACATAGCAGCACTTTAATATCTGTCAGCATTTACTGAATAGGGCTGTGTTTCATTAAAGGAAACCAATTGCAAGCCATACTGCAGAAACTATAGGGGCTTTCACATCGGAGGAACCTTTTCATAGTTCCTAGAACTGTTGGTGGAAGTTCCCGCTTTTTGGTGTGTTCGCACCACAGGAACTAGGAACGGTTTTAGTTCTAGGAACTCAGTTTGGGGGAACTAAATTGGCTCCTTCTTCAGAGTAGAGTCTAAAACAAGTTCTGTAGAAACTACCAGTGATGTAAGTTTACAGTGACTGGCCAAACACATACGAAACACCGGCTACCCAGCATTTTTAAAAAGCATTGTAAAAATATTTACTCCACGAACATGAAAAACAGTGATAACGACATTTATCTGTTGTCTGCAGCGTTATGTTCTTTTCTCAGCCTCGATGATATGTAACACTGCAAGTTGTCACAGGAGATTTAGTCAGATTTTCACTCTTTCACTCGCATTAAGTGTGTGTTTACATTCCATCTCCATTATCGCGAAACCCACGACACGCAACAAAAACAGCTCCGATCACGACGTCCTCCATTCACCGGTTGTTGACATTTGTAAATGCCACGAATAAAGACGTCGCTGTCAGCTGCTTTGAAGTTCCTGCTGCTGGTGCGAATGCAACCAGGAAAACGGTCCATGGTTCCCTAGGAATGACCCTGCTGGCTAGTTCCTAGAACTATGTGGTGCGAAAGCCCCTTATTAGTACCCCTGGTCTCTATGAGCTATTTAGGTACAGTATTTTTGAGAAACGTAGCCCTGAAGGAGTTTTCAATCTGTTCCTGTAGCCTCACCAGCACTGCACATTTCAGACGTCTCCCTTATTTAACCCAGCAGAATTAATTCATCAGCTGATTAGTAGAGTACTCGGTGTCCTGAGCTGAGTGTGTCCAATATAACGGTGGGAAAAATAGATCATTTTACTGACTGAACTCTTGTTCAGCAAATCTGTATTTAGGTGCTTTTTAAATTCCCCATACACATTCACATACACAGTCTTTTATCATATTGTGAACTAGGAAATCGTTATAATGAAATATAATTATGAGAAGCACAAATGATTAGTTCATGAACGACCCATCACTAGTCCAAATAAAAGAAACATCCCAAATGTGCAGTGCTGTACATGATACTCATTCTGAAGTTCAGAAAATAACATTTTTGCAGCTCTCTTTTTACAGGACTACAATGCTGCAAGAGTACTTGTGTATGGTAGAGCCACACTGAGTCTAAAAACAGACAAACCAAGCATCAAGATGAGCAATTACACCCGTGAGGTACAAACCCAACATCTCCGAGTTTCCTCTTCTATCTGGAGCTCTCTCTTGCATACATTTAGCATAAGTGAGGGAAAATCAAATAATTATTAAAATGAGGCAATTTCCTGTATACGTTTTCTGGTGCATTAGAGATTAATGACAGTAAACATCTTTTCTGTGTTTAGTTTACAGTAGCTATAGACCCTGCAGAGGCAGAGGAGCTTCAGTATGAAGTGCCTCTGTGGATAATCATTGTGTCCGCGTTGGCAGGAGTTATTCTGCTGAGTCTGATTGTCATTTTACTGTGGAAGGTGAGGATCCTTTTGTACTTCAATGCTCCACACTTTCCTTTTGTTCACACATCTGCGTGTTATTCTAGATGGAAGGACACAAACAACGACTTTATTTTATCACATTATGCTTTGACACCATAAACAAAGTGTGAAGTTTCTTTTTTTTTTTTACCTCCACCTTGAGAGAAACAACAACACATACTGCTACACATTTTAATCATCTTCTTCTGTGAGGCAACATTTCATACGTTCATAATGGCACTTTGGTGCCTGTAAACTTACCGATCATAACCATATATTCTGTTAACTGATAAAATGTCGATACCAACCAACATTATTAAAATAGTAGGCCACATAATGAATTATAATTAATTATTTAAGCTTTTACAATAGCAGTTGAACATATAAAGACAGTGAGCCGTGTTACACACACAAACCACCATCCAGGTAACACACAACAAAATAAAATACAATAAAATTATGCTGTAAGCATGAATTAAATAACAAAAAAATCTATTATAATATAATCAAATGTGGCGCATCATGCAGGGACTTCATAAAAAAAAAAAAAAACGAAATAAAAATCACCAAAAAAAATAATAATAATTAACAATAATTATTTTTGTTAATAAAATGTAAATATAAAAGGCCATTTTATTGTGAAAGTATGTGTATTTTTTTTGTTGAATATAGTTTTTAAGCATAAATGATATGTAATTCATACTTTTCACTTCCCAAATCACATTTTTACAGTATTTTGCAGTCAAATTACGTGTATTTTCTATGTTGAATGTTTTATGGTGTCGATAGATGCTGCACATGGATATATTTTAAATATATCACACATATATCAAAACATTTGTACCAGAAAAGCAGCCGATTCGAGACTAGATCAATTCCTCCAGCCATGCCTTGTGTTTTGTTTGATCGCTCATATCTGAATCCTGTTCCCAGTGCGGTTTCTTCAAGAGGGCCAACACCAGAGAGCTTTATGAGGCCAAGGCCCTGAAAGCAGAAATGAAAACACAGCCATCTGAAAATGACCGCCTTACAGAGGAGGACTGAGATTCGCTGGCCATTGTGGGCCTCTGACACAAATAGTGAATTCGTAGGTGCCACAGCCAACAGCTCTCTAGCTAAAACACTCGGCTTAATTAACAATAATGTATTCCATGCAAGCTCTGCTAATACTGTCTTTCCTCTTCCCTTTTGAGACACAACGCTTGCCTCGTCTGTTTTCGACTCTCATCATTGCTCTCAAAAACACTAGAGGTTGTTTTTTTTCCTGAAACAAATTGATACGTGAGGCTCTTTGTTATGTCCTCAGGCTTGTGATGCTGTTATCTTGGAGATAGAATGATGTTTTAAACCATCAACTGTATATTGCTTTAATCCAACTCCTGAATGCCTTTTCTTGCTTTGACAAGACTAATAACTTCCTTCTGCGTTACCGTGTTCTTTTCTTTTTTTTTGCAGTTTGGGGCTTGCTTTCAACTGAGGCAGCAAACTCCTTCTGATCACATCTTCTCTTACATAGATAACAAGCTTTCTTTTCCCCCTCACAATCTGCAGCTGAATTTATAATACATTTTTACACGCTTGCTCTAACTCTTAATAATTTGCTCTCTTCATAATTTCACTTGAGTTTAAAGAATGCTTTCTGTCAGTTGCTATTTAGTGTTAATCTTGTAATCTCGTAAAACGACTTCACTTGAAGCTCTCGGATTTCTCAGAGCTTCTTTGAACACATGCTACTTACCTTGTCACTATAATAATCCTGGTAAAATAATGTGGTAGGATGCTTGCTCACAATGCTCTTTGTTCTGTTTTCTCACAGAGTGGCTTTTTTAAGCGGGCTGCCTACTTTCGAACTATGCCAAAATACCAAGGCGTGAAGATTTGTAAGAAGGAACAGTACCAGGTAAACCAGGGCTTTTTAATTGTGGACACCACAAAAAATAAGAAACACTGGATCACAAGCTGGACTGAAAAGACACAGTACTACTGATGAAAGCACTCTTACATTGTCTCTTTTAGACAGTGGAATGGACTTTACCTGAACTCTACCTGATTTGATTGGAACAACTTCTGGATATCAGATATAATTGAAAATGTTTGTTCAAAACGGTCAAACATGAACTGATTATACAGAAGACTCTGTGTGAGATTACATACTGTATTGATGTTTATTTTGGTTACAGTTTTTCAACAGAATACATGTATTATGTATGCTGACGGGCTCAACAATAAGGATTTTTCCTGCTGGCTCAGTAGTTCAGATTTGTGCTTGGCCTGCCAACATTTTCACTGTCACCCACCACAAAGGAATGATCCATTTTTATATTTATGCTCTTAAAAATGAAGGTTCTTCATTGGCATCTATGGTTCCATGAAGAACCTTTTAACATCCATGGAATCTTTCCAATGCACAAAGGATTCTTTATAGTGGAAGAATGTTATTTAGATTTTTAAAAGTTCTTCACACTGAGAAAAAAAAAAAAGTTATTTTAAGAACTTTCTTCTGAAAGTTTCTCTGGGGAACCCAAATGGTTCTTATATGGAATCGCAGCAAAAACCGCTAAAGTAACCTTTATTTTTAAGAGAATAGCAATGTGTTTTTACTGTATATTTGCTATAAATAATTTTTCATTATATGTTTCGTTTTATTTTTTTTATTGAGTAAAATTCTTTTATTATGATTGCAAGAAAACAACATGCAACTAGCTGGAAATTATACAGCTAAAATGTACTGTAATTCATTTCTGCTAAAAAAAATGGCTTACACTGACAAAACAAACTAACATGGTTTTGATAAAATTTTCACTCAGAAATTGCTAGGAAATTTTACAAGTACAAAGAAATTGCAAGTAACAAATTGAATTAAACATGACATTTTAAAGTAGAAAGACTAAAATAGTATTTTTAAGGTGTACTCCAGTAATCTTTATTTCGAAATAAAGATTATACTTCGAATTTTTTTTTTTTTTACAGTGTACAGAATAGATGTGCAAAACATATTGGCATGAAGTTTTCAACACATTTTGATTCTGTCAAGTCATTTTGTTTTCAAATTGAACAAAACCTTATATTTGTTAACCAACAAGATGAATACAGTCAAACACGTATGAAAAGCATAAAAATGGATGTACAAAATCAATGATTTGTGAATTTGAAATCAGTGTAAAATTGTCATCCACTTTTCTAGTGGGTCATCCTTGTTGTTGAGCTCTGTGTTATGTTTGGTTTTCATTCTTTCGCATTTGTCTGTGTGAGGACTTGTATGTGATGTGCCCTGTAACTGAAAATAGCACTGTATTTTCTCTTCGACTTTCCAATAGTGATAAAATCCGTTGCCCAGTCATGACTCACTATCCCTCTCATTCTGTTCTTGCTTTATATATTTTTATCTTGCATCAGGTCAGGTTCATGTGGAACACTGATGGATTTCAAAGAAAAAAGACTCAACATATGAATGTGAATCGTTCAGTGCAGGACAGCAAACAGACATACACACAAATACTCCTGGCCTATGCAATTGGGACAGTAGCCTACCTAATTTCAAATTTAGCCTTTTTTAGCTCCACTCTGAGGTGCTGTGGTGTGTGACATGAACATGTGTGTTTCATGCCCTGATTGTTGTTCATTTTACATTCAAGTTTTAGATCTTGTGGGGAATTATGTCAGTTGTAAATGTGACTTAAAGGGGTCATATGATGCTGCTAAAAAGAACATTATTTTGTGTATTTGGTGTATACCGGTCATGATTTTGTGGATGTTTCTACTCCAGTGATTTATATTAGTATGTAAAATGTTTTATAAATTAAGTGGATGTTGTTTACATGTCTAACTTAAACGTTCATTTGGTGAAAATAAGTCCTGTGCTCACGTGTCAACAGACCTGTAAATCTACGCAGCTAAAGGCTGTGTGCATTAATTAGCTTTCAACGCTGCGTTAGTAAATAAATAAATAAAGTGATGGCTTAATAAAAGACAATGATTGCGTGTTTTGTCCTAAATGCGCGCTCGTGTTACTAATTTTGTAAGTAATGAACAGGAATGTGATGATTTCTAATCCTGTTAAACCTCACACCAGCAGGAAAGTAATTGCATTAGAGTTTGAATAGATGTCAAAACTACCCGCATTCTCAAGCGAGCGTCACGGGAGCGCGAGCCCCGCCTGCAGGGGGATCAGCACGCGCTAAACCTCAGATCCGCGCGCTCTGTCAGGTAACGCCGCAAACGCCGTCCACGACTAACCTAAGAGCACAAACAAGGATAAATAAAGCCGTTGCTTTGGTCTAATTTGGTTTTCGCGATACCAGCCGACAGGTCGGCGTCTGAACTCGCAAGTTTCTACGCTGTGAACTGTCTAGTGGTTTTTGGGTTGGTACGTTTCAGAGTGAATCTGCGCGGTGGGTCGCGTCTTTTGGAGAGGACGATGTTCTTCATATTTGAGAGTGACGGGAGCGCGCGAGTCGGCGTCGCTCGCGGGGAATGACGCTTCAGACTTTATCAAGTTAATTACCTGATGGACTAAATGAAGAATGCCGCACGTTTGGGAGTTAATTCTGATTCTCAACATTAATGTCATCTTTGTAGAAGGTAAACTGTGTTCACATATGAAAACTCTCTCAGGACGCGTAAGATGTTTAACTGCTGACAGCTCTGTGGTTAATATAGCGGCATTTTCATTATGCTGGCATAACGCAGAAACATCCAAAGCTAAACAGCTATTAAATTGAATGTGTCATTTGAAAGTGATAGCCTAATTCATCTTGTGCTCATAAAACAATGCTGGATATTTACTGTCTGAAGTGATTGTTTACTGACTGACTAGTTGTATCTGATTTATGCAGGCTTTTGCTGTTAACATGGTCTCCCAGCCTAACCAAGATGGTCTTCTGTTGGTCTAGCTGGTCTGGCCAATCTGAAAAGTACTCAAAACCAGCCCATTTGACCAGGCTGTGAGACTAGATAGGACCAACCAGCTAGTTTAGACTGGGTTTAGCTCATGTTTTTTCCCCCTGCAGCAGAGTGGTCATCTCAAAAATGAAAAGATTTTAAATGTAACAGCAGGGATTTGGATAGGAAAAAAATGATTCCCATAAATTTCATTTCCTGCATAGCTGTTGTTTTCTTGTATTCCTTGCTAAAAAAAAAAACACCAGTTTTGAGAAAAGAATAACCAGGGATTAGAAGAATATTGTCTTAAACCAGATTAAGATAGTTTGCAGGTCTTTAGCGTTGTTTGAGATGGCTTTCCAGCCTGGCCAAGATGGTCTTCAGGTGGTCCACAGGATCTACTAGCCTATTCAGTTAAAAAGTGTCCAAACCCTTTTAAAATCAGCCAACAGGTCTGAAACAGGGAGACCAGCAAACCATCTTAGGTTGGTTTCAACTAGTTCTCAATTCTTTTCATCTTTGGTGTTTCTCTTCTCAGATAATCATTCTCCAATGAGTGCAAACATCTTAAAGTGATATTAAACATCACAAGAAAATGCATTTCATTGCTAAGAATAATAAAAGAAAAAAGGCAAAGGAAAACATACTAGATGAGAGTATTAAAAAAAATCAATGTAAAGAGGTTGTCAGTGAGTCATACGCCTCAGAGTAAAGCTCATCTAGAGTCTGTGAGGTTCTTCTATTCTTATGCACTATTGAAGTACCCAGTTTGTTTTGGCAGTCCAGAGTTTGACGTCATCCTTTCTCCGGTGGATGGGCATCTATAAAACCCAAACACAAGTTAGATCTTCAAAGAGCTGGATATGTGCATGAATGGTTTCTACAGAAAAGCTGGTAATATGTTTGAAAGGAAGTTGACGTGTGATCTGAGGTCAGGCTAGTACAAAGGGGACGACGGCTGTGAGGAGGAGAGAGAGAAAAGAAAGAAGCTACCTGGTTAAAAGCGTGAGGTTTATTTTCCTCATTCCAGCCAATAATATCAAAGTGATTCATGCGTGACAAAAACGTGTGGTGTAAAATAATATACAAGCCCTTTTATGTTCAGCTCAATATCGCACAGGGAGCCACACACAACAGAGAGGATATATTGGTAGCGGCGCTCCATTCAAGTGTCAGCATTTCGCGAATCTCCCGGCATATGAATCTCAGCACCTGCATTTCCAGCAAATCCACGGCTCTCGATGCTTCTAGATACTGCAGACTGTAGCCTCAGAAATAACAGCTTCCTACGATTCACATAAGTGAAAGTGCACAAGCTTCTCAGATACAGATGTCGATAAATTGGGGTGGAAGCAAATTGGGCTCCAATCCTCCACCCCATTCATGACGGGCGCATCAAAGCGACCTGGCTTGAGAGTAGAGCCGTGGTGTGGGGTATTTAAAGAGCAGCCCTGAGTGCTTGATTTGGCAGTGGATATGATGCAAGCCGCAGCCTGAAGCCAGAGGGAGAGAGGTGAGGGGAATCGTGATGTGAGATAACAGAGTGAATTCAGAATGCTGGAGTCTGCTGCCTCTGTGACCTACTTTCCTGCCGACAAGGCCCAGAGCAGAGCATCCAGGATGCATCTGTCGTCATCACACAAATGTGCTTTTTTTGCTTGCAATTAAGCGGTGCTAGGCAAATATTGACTTTATAAATTTGCATGCTGTTTTTTTGTCGAGTTTTGCCTCAGAAAGACTTTTTAAATGTGCCTTGAAGCAGACAACTTCATCTCATTTGACAGCAGAAACTTCTCTCCGCGGGGAGCTCGGGTCTATTACAGGTGTGACTGTATTTTCAAAGAGCAGTGGGTGAGTGATGTGTGAATCTCTTCTTTTCCCGCAGCACAGCCAGTGTCATCAAAGCTGCACGATGGTTGGTGGGCATACAAAGATGTTGTCCAGGGGAGCTTTATACCAGGTAAGCCTTTCAAAAAAGAAAACGGTGTGAGAGTATGCAGAATGTGTCTTGTCAAGAGTCATGCTGCTAAGACGCGCAAGATATGCACCGGTTGATGCTTTATTCGCAGAGGCTTTGTGTGTTGACATATAGCACATGAAGCTCCAGGGTGCCAATGAATATTTTATTCTGTTTGATTCACACGTTTAATGTATGTATGCGGTGTGAAGGAGATGATTTAACACAAATCAGGGTGAAAAGTTATTTAACGGTACTTCGCACATGCTGCATTATAATTTAGAGCTTAAATGGGGAGTTTATAGTGCTAACATTTCAACACTAGATTAGTTAGCCTGATACGTTTAAGGTCGCTAAATGATGCAAGCAAGATAGAGGTTATTTTAAAGGTGAACTTTAAAGGGTTAGTTCACCCAAAAATGAAAATTAGCCCATAAATTACTCATCCTCAAGTCATCATAGGTGTATATCTTTCTTCTTTCAGACGAATCCAGTCGGAGTTATATTAAAAATGGTCTTTGATCTTTCAAGCTGTTTCATGGCACTCAGCGGGTGTTGCATGCATCAGTCAAAAAGCACTTAATTAAAATGCGCCCATCCATTAAAAAAAAAAGTGTCACACGACTCCGGGGGGTGAACAAAGGCCTCCTTTAGCGAATCGATGCGTATTTGTAAGAAAAATATCCATATTCAAAACTTAATAATCACTTTAATCTAGCTTGCGCTCACTGTTGTACACGGATGCAGTTCCGGCGGAATGACCTCTTGAGGTCGGCGCTGCGCATGCGCCAGTGAGTCTCGTGAAAACCAACGTTTGTTAACAGGAGCAAAGGAAGCAAAGTTTCCTTACTTTAGCAAAGGAAAACCAGTCTCCTCTTGGCTTATATCGAAATCCTCCGACATTCTTCTTTACAAATCCTCGTTTTGTACTTCTAATTCTTGACTTTTGTTTTGATTTCTCCGCTGCGCTTCCGCGTTCATCACTTCTGAGCGGCGCATGCGCAAAGCCAACCTCCATACGTCATCCACCCAGAGCTGCTTCCGTGTACAACAGTGAGCACAAGCTAGATTAAATTGATTATTACGTTTTAAATATGGATATTTTTCTTACAAAAACGCATCGATTCGCTACAGAAGGCCTTTGTTCACCCCCCGGAGTCGTGTGAGACACTTTTTTTTTTTTTGGATGGGGGCATTTTAATTAAGTGCTTTTGGACTGATGCATGCAACACCCGGTGAGTGCCATGAAACAGCTTGAAAGGTCAAAGACAATTCCTAATATAACTCCGACTGGATTTGTCTGAAAGAACAAAGTCATATACACCTAGGATGACTTGAGGGTGAGTAATTTATGGGCTAATTTTAATTTTTGGGTGAACTAACCCTTTAAGGCTGACATTTGTTGTGCCGATAACATCAACAAACAGAATGGTGTGCAGAAATAATGATTTTTGATCAAGTTTCCCAGACAGACTGTTAGTACTTTTTTCAGCAAGTGACAGTAAAACATTTATAATGTTACAAAAAATCAATTGCAAATAAATGTTGTTCTTTTGAATTTTATTATTCATCAAAAAAGCACAGTCTCCACAACATATTAAGCAGCACAACTGTTTTCAACATTGATAATAATAAGAAATGTTTCTTGAGCAGCAAATCAGCAAATTATATGATTTCTGATGGTTCATGTGACACTGAAGACTGGATTAAAGGCTGCTGAAAATTCAGCTTTGCATCACTGGAAAAAATTTAATTTTAAAATATTTATTTTAAATCATAATAATATTTCAAAATATTACTGTTTTTACTGTATTTTTGAATAAATAAATACACCTTTTGTGAGCATAGGAGACTTGGTTCAAAAAAATGTAAAAATCTTTCTTACCCCAAACTTTTGAATGATAGTATATGTCATGACTGACATTTTTATTTAGAATTACGCAGAATAGCTTTAAAAACTGTAATCAAAATCAAATTAGCTGAAATATTTAATAACGGAACATGCAAGAGCAGAACACTGTGAATGGTGGATGAATGAATTCTCCCCATATCTTGTTCTGCGGGCGCAGATCCCGTGTGGGCCTGGTTATAGCTTAATCTATTTTTACAGCTTGTGGTCTCAACTGATTAATGCTTACTATTGCAGTAGAGGTCTGAGACACTTTATGAGTTCTATTCGAACTACTTCATTATGTAGTCAGTCAGAGTAATGTATGTAGCCAGCAAAGGAGCCCTTTGAACACTGACAAGGACTGTAATGGTAATTTCCTTTTAGTATGCTTAAAAGCTTTTAATAAAGAAGATATCTATAGGGGACAGAACCATACAATTCCTACTTATTTATGAGGGAAGGGTCTTTATATTTTCAAAAAAGTAATGCTTGATCTACTTATTGTAGAAGGACATGTAGTGCAGCATCAATCCGAGTTGTAGGGGATATCAAGTAAGCCCTATAGCAACTCATAAATATATGTATTGCACATAAATTTACCTATTTATTAAGTGTTCTGCAAGGGAGAAAAACTCTGGATTTATATTGTGTAAATGTCCTTGAGACTTAAAAAGGACTGTGAAAGAAAGAAGATGATAAAGCATTCAAATAGTGAACGTCATCCCTTTCCCAGAGCGTGTCTGTGTTCATTTCAAGACAGTCCTCACAAGAAAAACACTCTTTTGCTTGTCCAAATGGTTTGAGAACACTAAAGGCTATGGTTTAGTAGTAATCCTTTAAACTTAAGTGTTTCCCTAAAGCGCTTGTGATGTGTTCACTTGTCAAAGAATACAGTAGTCAACATTTGAAGTGGATCAAAAAAGTTCATCAAAGTTGTCCTAAGATAAGAACGCTTTTAGGTTTTAGGACAACTTTGATGAAAGGTTTTGATCCACTTCAAATGTTGACTACTGTATATCAGTTACGGTTAAATCTGAACTTATTGTCAAATATGAGGCATAGTACAGATGTGTGGAGTTTCTGCAGCACCAAATGAAACAAAAATTTGGATGTTTGTTTTCTAAATGTGTTTTATGACCCCTCCCCTGTCTGCCATTGGTCAGGTAAACAGATGTTCCGCCCTCAAACTAACGTCATTGGTTTAGTCGGTGCTGTTGCTGTTGTGTTCTTGTGGTTGGATTCTTAAACAAATCAATGTCTTGAATGCACCACAGAGACACAGTGTTTACACTTTTCAATTAGGAGAATCAGCTTGACAAATTGGCTTCCTTATAGCTGTCTCTGCATATTAAGCTGCAATAGGAGGAAGTATTTAACATTTGAAAAAAAATTACGCACATCAGCTTTAACTGTAAAGTGCTTTTATGATTGATTCATCATACTTGCAACAGGAATCAAATGTAACTCTCAGTCACTTTGATCATGCCAGTTACACAAATTAGCTTTCATATCTTACAATTAATTAAAAGAAGGTTTAAGAGACTAATTTAAGTTTAGGAGGAAGAACCCGTTTTCATTTTATAATGTTGTCTTATCAGTTAAATGTGATGCTCCAAAAAGTCTCATCATGATTGACATGCATTGGCTATTTTCAGTCATGGACTTCAATTCACTCCAGTGAGAGATGAACTTTTCTTTAATGTGTGCATATTCATGAATGAATATTTTAGTCCTGTTTTTGGCATGCGCTCATTATATGCTTACATAGCTGTGGCAGGAAGTTTCTACATTGTTAATTGCTAGAGAACATCTCTTCTGTTCTCCTGAGGGTTTCGCTGAAGCTGCTACATGACGTGTTCTACTTTTGAAATTCATGTTGATAACTCGTCTCGCTTGCACTAAAAACAACACGTTATATTTCGCAAACAAAATCAGAGACAGTGTTTGGGGTCAGCAAGTTTGGGTCCGCATGGATGGATTGAATTAATCAAAAGTTGCAGTAAAAACGTTCTATTCATCAAAGAATGCCAAAAAAGATAAATGGTGAGCCTAAGAGTCTTAATTCTAAACCTCAACTATATAAAGTGTGGAGATTTTTTTCTTGCTTTTAACATTTAAAAATAAGCCATAATTAAGTGCTGGTCTGACGTTTCAGGTTGATTGCATTTATGTGCTACTTTTAGCGAAACTGAAGAAGCAATTCACCATTATACTGTGATTAAATGTATATGTTCAGCTATCACCCATCAGCACTTGTGCTTCGGGGGATGAACAAACATTGCGTAAGCAAATCCGAACAAACAAAACAATTCCTAGTTCCTCTCTCTTCATCTGGAAAACGGCATTGTTGAATAAATTCTCAGATGCAGAAATGTGTAAAGCCAAGAGAATGTGTAAAATGTAAATATTTGTAGCATTAAAATGAATGTGCTGCCTCCAAATGTAAGACTTTATGCTACTTTTTCAGTATGATGTAACAGCAGCGCTCAGCCTCGCATTGTACTGTATGCTGTTCGGTTGATGTATTTGTCCCCTGTCATACCTAAAAAGCACTTTGAGAGAGTTCTCATTAATGTATTGAACCCAAAGCCAAATCTGGCACAGATCCCTGAGGATGAGGGTGCCATCTGTCTACCACTCATCAATTGCTACAGCAAAATCACTATATTACTCTGGATAGGACAGACTGGTAGCATCAGAGCTCAAAATGCTCTGCGGACCTTAACAATGGATTCAGAATGAGTTTAGCTAAAAATACAAACAGACTCAGCGGGACCTCAAACATAAACTCAGGCTGCTGTTGTTGTTTTTTTTATTTTTGGATGCATGGCTTGTTATTGTGTCTTGTTTGCATTCTGATGGTACGGTGAATGGCTTTTATTTCTTTCCTATGCATTCTCCAAATGTCCTGTCTGGGAGTATGTAAGTTTGGTGAATGGGTGCAAAAATCCACTAAAAGGGCATTTTGCTTTACAGCAGCAACACAAATGTGCACAGCAATCCACTGAAATTACCACAGTGACATATTTTGAATAGTGAATTGCACTCACTTAATTGTAGGGGACTCCAAAGTTGAAAATATTCACAAAACTACATACAGTTGAAAGCATAATATATTGGAACTAGCTATATTGTTATTGACCAGTATGAAAGATTTTTAAATTATATCTGTTCATACCGGATATATAACAACCAATATTGGCTTGAATTTAAATGTTTGTGCCTAATTTCTTTATTATTTTCTTTTGTTTAAATTACTGTTAATGCCATCTAACACTTTAAAATAAATTTTTTAAAACACTAATAAATTAATAGCACTATCAAATGTAATCCTTTACAGATCTCAGAGTGAATGCACATTTTTCATAATGCACATTGCAAGGTTGCGATGTTGTTAACTTTTTTTTTTTTTTAGTTTTGTTGTAATTTTAATATTGGTCATAATCTTTATCTATCAGCTTATAAAAATATGTGCAAAAAATATGCTTCCATATTTAGCCTTTACCTCCGGTATAGCACAGCGTATGGAAGTTACCAAAATGAAATCTTGAGGAAGTGTCCCATAACAGGACAAAGCTATAATTGATTCAATTCACCTGCTAATTTATTTCTGGACTCATTACTAAAATGTTATAGATTACTATATTGTATCTAATTGAAATGAGTTATTATATATAATTAGATGTTATATTATTAGTTATTGTTACTTACAGTTAATAGAAATATGAGAGAAAGAGTTTGCTATACCACAGTTTGCTAGAGAGAACACTATACTGGAAGCGCACTGAGATTTTAGCAGAAATACATAGGCAGTTGGCATCCATTATCAGCTTATCAAATCACCCAGGATTTTAATATCGGTGCATCAGAGAGGATGGAAATCATTTGATTTTTTTTTCAAAATGTTTTTGGTGCAAAAAAAAAAAAAAAAAACCCTGAAATATATGAGTATGTTCATATTTACGGTTTTTGTATTTCTCCTATCCAAGATGATATAACTAGTGTCTGACAGCTTTGTGACTTCAGCATTTTGATATCTTACATTTTGAATTATAGGCTGAGCTGAGCCTACTTCTAAATAAGCACAAATGTCTTACTCGTTCCTCCCTCAGTTTTATAAGCAGTTGCATATTCTGTCTGTCCTTGACATTTAAGAAAGCGCCGAGAGAGAGACATTTGAGAAGTGAAAAAATAAAAACCGACTCGATGTAATGAGCTCAGTAGCTGTTAGGGTGCCAGACAAAAGCAGGATTACACCTTAAGTTAGATCACGGGTTTGGAAACAATCATTTATTTAGGTCACTGTACAAAGAGATGCTGAAAATAAATACAAATACAGCGTAAATAGCTTTCATGCATTCGAAGGAAAAGAGCTTGTGTTATTCCACAGCTTCCTCGTGTAGCATAATCTTTGTATCTAATGTGTTTTTTGCTCTTTCGAATTTAATACGGCAACACATCACGTAGCCCAGTCTGGTTTCACTCCCACAGAGCTGGACATGATGAGAGGAAAATCAGGCCAGGGGATCACTTGTCCATGCTGGATAAATCTGTGTATAATCTCAGCCTATGGGGACAAAAGGTGATACTGTCTTTACATTGAAGCATCCGAGCTCTTGGTGATCTAATGAGGATGACGTGGCCAGTGTGGAGGTCAGGGTCACGATATCATCTGCTCTTGCGCTCCTGTCACTCACTCCACCTCATGCTAGATTGTTCACCCAAAAATCTGTCATCATTTACTCACCTTCATGTTGCTTCAAACCTGTTTGACTGATTCTTCTGTGGAAGATATTTTGGAAAATGTCTTTTGTTTGCCTGTTTTTGTCCAAACAATTGAATTCAATGGTCTCCAATGTTGTTTGTCTTCTAACATTCTACGAAACATTTAGTGTCTCACAAAATAAAGGATGTTATACAGGTTTGGAATGACATAAGGGTGAGTAAATAATGACAAAAATCTCATCTTTAGCTGAACTTTCCCTTTAAACCACAGGCGTTGGGCTCCTCCCTTAATCTGTCATGTTGATTTTAAATATGATAAATGAGTTTTGAGGTTCAATGCACTAATAAAAGTCATTCCAATCAGCAATAAAGTTGTTTACTGTTCTAGGACTGTGAAACATCTCCGAGAATAAATTAATCATATAAGGTCAAGTATGTCCTTTGGCTGTGTGGCTAATGTGACTAATTCCATCTGTGTTTCTTTTTTTTCGTGAGTTTGTTTTTGCGAAGCGAATCGCATTAACATGCGGTTCTTTCATTTGGATGCACGATAATGACCTCGTTTTCAAAAGAGAACCGGTGCTGCGCCTGGTAATTAAGTGTTCAAATTGATTGCTAGTCAAAAGGTTGTCTCAAAGGATATCAACCACTCGATCCAAACTCAAAAATAACATCACACCATGGACGGGGCTTACGGAGGAAATTTGGGATGAGCAATTTGAGATAATCCCAAACATATCCCCCTCCAATCAGATCATGACCCATTACAAAACGGCAAGCGCAACAGCCTACAGCTGAAAATTAAAGCTAATGCTCTGAACTTCACTTTTTGTGTTTATATTTTGCTAGTGCCATCTTTCTGGGATACAGGTTTGAAATGACATAAGGGTGAGTAAATAATGACAAAAATCTCATCTTTAGCTGAACTTTCCCTTTAAACCACAGGCGTTGGGCTCCTCCCTTAATCTGTCATGTTGATTTTAAATATGATAAATGAGTTTTGAGGTTCAATGCACTAATAAAAGTCATTCCAATCAGCAATAAAGATGTTTACTGTTCTAGGACTGTGAAACATCTCCGAGAATAAATTAATCATATAAGGTCAAGTCAAAATAAAGGATGTTATACAGGTTTGGAATGACATAAGGGTGAGTAAATGATGACAAAAATCTCATCTTTAGCTGAACTTTCCCTTTAAACCACAGGCGCTGGGCTCCTCCCTTAATCTGTCATGTTGATTTTAAATATGATAAATGAGTTTTGAGGTTCAATGCACTAATAAAAGTCATTCCAATCAGCAATAAAGTTGTTTACTGTTCTAGGACTGTGAAACATCTCCGAGAATAAATTAATCATATAAGGTCAAGTATGTCCTTTGGCTGTGTGGCTAATGTGACTAATTCCATCTGTGTTTCTTTTTTTTCGTGAGTTTGTTTTTGCGAAGCGAATCGCATTAACATGCGGTTCTTTCATTTGGATGCACGATAATGACCTCGTTTTCAAAAGAGAACCGGTGCTGCGCCTGGTAATTAAGTGTTCAAATTGATTGCTAGTCAAAAGGTTGTCTCAAAGGATATCAACCACTCGATCCAAACTCAAAAATAACATCACACCATGGACGGGGCTTACGGAGGAAATTTGGGATGAGCAATTTGAGATAATCCCAAACATATCCCCCTCCAATCAGATCATGACCCATTACAAAACGGCAAGCGCAACAGCCTACAGCTGAAAATTAAAGCTAATGCTCTGAACTTCACTTTTTGTGTTTATATTTTGCTAGTGCCATCTTTCTGGGGACTAGTTAACACTGCCTGGAACCTGTGCGCGATTGGGAAGAGACAGTCGCCGGTCAACATCGAAACCAGTCGAATGATTTTTGACCCCTTCCTCAATCCGCTACGGCTCAATGCAGGGCAACGTAAGGTAAGTACTGGAAAGGATAAAGCTCTTTCTTAAAATATCACAGATTATGATTGACTGTTGCATCATAATCCTTTCTATAATATCTGTTTTGGGTCATAAAATAGCAATTTTTCACATTATTCGAACTGGTAGAAGATGGACAGTCACACATTATTCACTTTAGACCAATGTCCCATAATTCACTAGGATTTTGACAAGATCGGGTCACGTAGCATAACCCCAGTTTAACGGTCCATTTGTCAAATTTAATCACATTCTGTATTTACTTCTGTGGCTGTTGTTTAGACAGCTCGTTGTTTGGTTTGTTGCTGAGTCTTAATTCATTGGGTGACTTTCTTATACACCTCTGTTGGCCAATGAAGCAGCTCCTCAATTATTTTTGCCAAGCACAACAGTGAAGCTTTCCAAATGAAGCCTTTGAAGATGGCTAATGCTCCACGACTGTTAGTTTGTTACAACGGTGCTGTAATGAGATCGCTAATTCTCTCCGGCGTGCACAATTGCTTGCCATTTGCTTTCAATAAGGTGCACCTGCAGTCAGTCAGCAGATTAGTGTGACTTAACTCATTTACCAAACACAAATCCAGTGTTTGATTATCGATGGTTGGGGTACATCAGATATCGCTCTGACCTCTGAAGGGATTCGGGCGGTTGTTGTCATACAGATCTTGAGCGCTAAGGGGGATTTATTCCACAGAGCGGGAGAGAAAGGAAGGAGTTAATTCCTCATTTAACATCCTGTTTTATGATTAATGCTGCTGTGCATCTGCTGGGGGAGATTAGGTAGGCTCACCATCTGTGCTGACAGGGGTTGTCAGTGAAGAATTCTCCAGTGAAGCTCCAAGAGGTTGTGGTTATGGATGATATACCGTAGTTCATCTTCGCTCAATAATACATTGGTACCCTAGACTTACCCTAGTCAGGAGCCTGAAATAAAAATGTACTGCTGTTTTCCTCTGGAGGTTTTTCTGCTCTTATTTTCGGGAGACCCAATTACATTTATGTATGCATTGCTCCTTTGAGCTTGTTATGACTGTGCTCTCTTATGTGGGGAGTTGCATGTTATTCCTAGAGAAAATTCCATTGGAGACCTAAATGTTCTCCATGAATTCAAGTCCGTTTGATTGGTTGGTGGCATTGCTTACCGGAGGGCTGTTAAATAATGGAATTTGTGCATGGAAACTCAAGGCTGTAATGGAAAAGTTTATGGTCTCTTTTAGATGGACTATATATATATGTGACCTGCAAGCGTTCATTTATTCATTCTTAAGTTACTGAATTGAAATATCGGATTTACTCGTTCTTGCTCATATCTCTTGAGTTTAGGGAATGTGAGGTATAGGTTAAAATATGAAATAAAGTGACCATTGTCAATTGCAACTGTTGAGTCACAGCTGTGTTGTTATTGTACTAAAGTATTAAAGAAAGATTTTGTAAACTGAAGTAAACCTGAAATAAAATACAAATGTTCAAATTAGAAATGTTTCCTTTCCAACTGAAATAAAGTAAGTTTAATTTGAAGTGTTAAAAATTACTAAAACTAAAACCGACATAACTACAAACTAAAGCTAAATAGAAATATTAAAATAACTAAAATTATAAAAATGACAAAAACACATAATAAAATTATAAATACAAAAATTAAAAACTGATAATATAAAAAAGCCCATTTAAAATATTTTTTATGTATTTTATACATATTTATAAAATTTGAAATAAGTAATACAAAAATAACACTGGTGCGATATAAAGTTGCAGTCATAAGACATAAAGTTGCAATTAAAAACACAAATGTAAAAAATTAAGTCACTCTAAGAAAAAAATGTGCAAAAATTGTGCCTTTAAGGGGTATAACAGCTTGTTACTGGGTCAGTACTCTCAAAGGGACACCTTTCTACTTTCTTTAACGCTAAAGGGTGCATAATAATACTGTAAGAGTACATATTACTACTTTAAGGCAACAATATGCACCCTTTAGGGGGTAAAGATGTTACAAAGGCATCCCTTTGAGGGTACTGCCCCACTGACAAGCTGTTGTACCCCTAAAAGTACAGTTTTTGCACTTTTTTATTTTTCTGACAGTGTATACGTGAAATAAAATCACAGTCACGAGGAAAAAGGTTGACATCACATTCTCCTTTCTCTGAGTTGGAAATAGGCTTCCATAGTCTTTTGAGTTTTGGTGGACAGTTGTGATTAATGCTGTGAATAATGAGTGTCACCCCTTGTACTGTAGTTCAGCTTAAGTTGCCATTTTATTCAGAATTATTTCAGGGCTACAGTTCAAAGTGATCGTGCTAAGAATTTATCCAGATGAGACGTCAGGCTAAATGTATTGCTCATTCTCATGTTCCTGAGGGATCAGCAGTTCTTAAACTGTCTCCAGATCACAAATGAGCCAACTATATTCAACTAATTTGAAATCTCCCATTAGAATACATTCTTGAACGCTCTCACAGCTGTTTACAAAGATGTTCTGATCACTGGGGTGCCTTAACAAGATGCATTTTGGTCTCAATTAGAAATCCCAAGCCAGCAGAGTTATCACAAAGTAAAGACAAAGCATTCCAGGTGTTGTTTTCCATTTATAGGTTTTCGTTTTTCAGCTTCGATGCATTTGCTTCATAATTCCTACCTCAGCAGTTGCACCTGACAACCAGGTTTAGCTGGAAAAACCTCAGTCCATCAGAATCAAACTGTTTATTACATTCGTGCCTGTTTTTCCAGGAATTTCCTGTGTGAGAGGCACAACTTCCAAAAGCGCGTATATTGTCTTTTAGCCTATCCATGTGAAAACTGCTTCACCTTTGTCCTCCCAAATGTTCTCGCTGTAAACATGGAATCACTTAATATGATTTTATCATGAAAGGTCAGAAACGAGAATCGCAGAAAATATCGGAACTGTAAGCTAATTTTGTGTAAGGTTTACTTTGAAACTTTTTTCTTTTCTTGTAAAACATGCTCCAATAATCTGTTTTATTTACAGCTCGTTTACATCGTAGGTTTGTTTTTCAGTTCAGTGGAACGATGTATAACACGGGCCGACATGTGTCCCTGCGCCCAGACAAGTCACACCTGGTGAACATCTCTGGCGGGCCGCTGAGCTACAGCTACAGGCTGGAAGAGATCCGGCTTCACTTTGGCGCCGAGGACCGTCGGGGCTCCGAGCACCTGCTCAACGGCCAGGCCTTCCCTGGAGAGGTGAGGCAACATAGAGCCTGGAAATGCATCACGTCTGTTGATTAAAACTGTTAAAACTGTCTTCCTTCAAGGGCCTGGATGGGGCGACAAACCCTTGAAGTGCTGGCACTGAAGTTAATGAAATAGGCAAAATTCTGAAGTTAGTCCCTTTTATCGTATCAGTTTTGCACCAGAAATAAAAAAATCTACTTCCCTGAGACCATTTTCCTTCAACAACATGAAACAGAGTTAGACAAAGCCCACAACGAGATCTTATTGGAGGAGATCAGAGAGAAATATTCCAAAGCCAAGTCAACTGTTGCAACTTTCACTGGAGTAATAAATTCACGATTTCCCACAAAATGTGTGCATTGTACAGTGTCACTGAGTTTGCATTAATAAAGTCATTTTATTCAGGATTAAAGGCCAAAGTCAGGATTATGGAAATTCCTATCTTAAGATGTGATTGTGCTTTAAGAAGGGACTAAATAAAACCGTAAAGCAATGGGTCATCTTCCAGATTGCACAGTCGGATATGAATTGGTCTTGTGCTGGAAATGTAGTTTTTATAGTGTGGAAAAACCCCATCCATCACACAGGTGCTTCTTAAAGCTATTGTGGAGCCTAGTTTTTGTCTCTCTTTGATTGTCTGAATCTATTCCACTATTAAAAATGATTTTAAAAAATGCAATGCATACATACAGTGACTTGAATAAATTGCTTATATGATGAGCATGTCATTTCTTTTCAATATTTTTTTTTGGAGTGACAGTCAAAAATGTAAGGGTAACTATCCTGGTCATGTAATGAAGAAGAATGGAATTATTGAAAGGAAATTGTATTATTATTGTTATTTTATACACAAATTTGAGGTCAGTAAGATTTTGTTTTCTTTTATTCAACAAAGATGCATTAAATTGATCAAAATTGACTGTAAAGTCAGGCGTCCCGAGTTCAAATCCCGACCTTTCCCGATCCCTGCCCCACTATCTCTCTCCCAGTTTGCTTCCTGTCAGTTATGATCTGTCCTATCGTGATAAAGGCGAAAATGCCAAAAAATACATCTTTAAAAAAAAAGTGACAGTAGAGACATAATGGTTATAATGTTCCACAAAACTGTTAAGAAGCCAACAGCCTTGGAGAGCATAAGAGACTTCTTTAAAAGTGTAAAAAAGTATGTATACAAATGTTTTTTTTAAAGAATTTAAACGAATTTAATCTACAGTTTTATGTTTTTTGAAAAGATAGCCTTTCCTTTGTTGTTGAGACTCTTGTCATTGACCCTCATACTGAAACAGAGCAAACAATTCTTAATGTACAACAAGAGCCAGTTTTCAAACTGTCAAGACTACCAATCTGTGCCAGAAATATCAAATCGTTTTAATGAGTTTAGACTTTATCTTATTGTTGCGCAGAGATGTGCCCTCTCTGATCCTCACCTCACCTCTGATTTCACTGAAGTCAGCAGCTTCACTTCATTTTCCTAATCCAAATGAGGTTATATGGGTAGCAGCTTTCCAACAACTTCATTTGGAAGCTGACAAGCAAGCTCATTATAACTGATGACTGAAGCATATTTTCTAATGAGTTCCAATGCAATTTTGAGCCACTAAAAAAAATTAAGCAGCAGCTTTCCTGGCTTCCATCTCTCTGCTTTCATTGAGCTGCGCTGAAAGAACGATAAAGCAGGATGGAGGAGCATAAAGGAGCTTCGTAATGTTCCCATTAACAATTCATTAACAATTTATACACAACACACAGCAAAATATTTATACGGATTAATGTACTGACCCTCATTACAGTGTCGCACGAGATTACAAGCTGACACAATGGAAGTTATATGCAGTCATATGCATATAATGTATGGGCATGTTTTATGCATTACGGCATTTTTTATTTTTTATTTTTTAAGTATAGCACTGCCAGATATACAATCACAATGTTTTGGCCTCTATTCACACTTAGCAGGTGTTTGTTATCCAGGGTGTTTTTTTTTTTTTATACTGGAAGTCACACTTTTTTTTTTCTTTTCACAGGTGCAGCTCATCCATTATAATCAGGATTTGTATTTAAATTACAGTGATGCCGTCCGGAGTCCTAATGGAATAGCAGTTGTTTCTATCTTCATGAAGGTTAGTAGTCTCAGCTGCTTCAAATATATACAATGGAGAGGTGATAATTCATTAATTAGTCTTAAACTGCATTAATGTTTAGCAAACATTATATAGACTTAAGAGATCAGAAGTTCATGTCCAGTCAGATATGAATGTGCACGAATTAACAGTTAATTAAAAGTGCTTGAATGTAAATGTGCTTGAATGTTCAAATTGTTTTTTTTTAAGCATTATATGATATATTAATGTTCTTCATTTTACATCTTACAAACTATAAATAAATACTTGAAACTTAACATGGAATAATCTAATAGAATTGACTTATATTAGCTTTTAATCAGTTTTTGCTCCGTTCTAAAAATCTAGATACTTTAATAACGAGTAACGCAAGAAAAAAAAAAAAGACTTTAGACTAAGACTGTTTCATATCACATTCATTATGCATCAATGCTGCTCGTATTTCTTGAAGGAAACAAACAATTCCTTTTTAAGCAATTCCACATAACATTTAAATTATTTATGTGAATCTAAATGATTTAAAACAAAGTTTACTCAATGACAAACGAGAGTCATATTTTTGATGGGTGCAAAATGAATAAAATGCATTTCTGAGAAAATTCTCTTGGGCAAACATGTGCATTCCAGACCAGAAAAAAACCCAGAAAAGAAACCCAGGATGCAATATAACCACAAAAAAGATTTTTATTGTTTTATTCAAAGTCATATCTTCATTATTAATCATCAATATTGCTATTATTATCTCATTGTGTGTGCATTGTGTGCTTGCAAGGTGCAGTGTAACAATTCTTATTTGTAGATGTGGGGGAAAAAAGAGCTAAGATGTACAATCTTAACTCTTAAAAATAAAAGAAATATTTATTAATTTATTAACTTAAAAAGAGCTCTATGAAATATGTTTAATTTCTTGCATAAATTGTTCAATATTATGTTTTCTATGAGACATTTACAGGTAATGAAGAGCTGAAAGTGCTTGATGTCTTGAACTGTTTGGCTTCACACACATGATTGCAAACAACAGTGTAAATAAAACTGGCAAATGGTCAATCCATATGAATTATTCATGTCCCAGTGCATGCTGGGACAGGTGAGAATGGGATTGAATGAACCACTAATCCATTTTTTCAGAGCAGGCCTATTTGAGCTAAAAATAAAATGCAAGGCTCAGAGCTGCTCTGGAATTACTTGTGTTCTTGAGAGTTCAGGACATTTAATATACTTTATAAGGTATGTCAATTATTATATTAAAATAATGTCAGATTTACATTTCAAGATGTCCTAAATGAAAATTTGGTTACACTTTATTTTAAGGTGTCCTTGTTACAGTGTAATTATACATTTAAGTACTGAGTAATAACTACAATTTACTACATGTACTTACTATATGGTTAGGGTTAGGATTAGGTTATACTTACATGTAATTATGCATCATTTATTCTTATTATAATAGTAAGTGCATGCAACATGTGTAACAAGGACACAATGTTACCGAAAATTTAGTAAATGAATTCATTTAAAGGGGTCCTATTATGCTTTTTCACTTTTTCAACTTTGCATAATAGGACCCCTTTAAAAACTGCAAACTGAGTTTTGTCTTGCTTTTTGTTTATTAACCACTAAAGTGAGATAATGGTGGCGATTCCTTGGCATTTAACCTCATCACACAGCATGACATGATCAGACTCACGGATCGCAGCAGGAGTCGCCTCTCTGACTCTGTGAATCATGACTGCTGTGTAAATTGGGTTCAGATGAAGGTGTTGCCGTATTGCAGCCTCCCCGTTCACTTTCATCCCAGATCGCAGTGATCGTGTTGACGGGGAACCTCCAGCATTCTGCTACTAATGAAGGCACATGGATGAAAGCCATTCATCTTCAGTACATGGAAAAAACACGTCCAGATGCCCCTAGAATAAATTCTACTAGACTATTATTGATTATGCTTGTGATATGGTGAAGCCGTAATGAAATCTCTCAGCAGTAAGTTAACGGTCATGTCATTTGTGATTAATGCTTTGAGCAAAACCATGTTTTATGAAACTCTGCTTTTTCATCAGAAAAGAGGCAGATGTCAGGCTTTAAGTAATGTTGTCTTTGAAATTTGACTTCAGATTTCAGAGCCTACAAATGTATTTCTAAACCGCATGCTGAACAGAGAGACCATTACGAGGATTACATATAAACGTAAGTGTCTGCAAAATACCCATGTCTTTGTTAATGTCAGTGGCCTTGGGAGCTCTTTTTCACACTCGTTAACTTTTAAAAGTTGCTTTTGTTGGCATTAAACTAAATTAATATGGTTTTTAGTAGCATTAAATTGAATTTCTATTAATATTGTTAACATTAAATTACATTTGATTGAAAACCGCTTGCATCTGTATTATTATGTCAAGTGGTTTCCACAGTCTGAGTGTGAAATATTGCTTCTGCAAAGGCCTTCATCACTCTTAATGAAAAATGACAGGAAAAACAAACTTGGCTTTGTATTACCACCTGGTGGTCTTGGATAAGAAGTGATATTTTATTTCTCTCAGCTTTGCCATCAGAACAAAAAAATAATAATAGTAGTGATATAAAAATATCATAATTGTACTGTAGGAATGTTGACCGCATATAGAGATGAAAGCTCTTGAATATTTTATTGTAAGTGTGTGTGATTCACCTCATCCCATTGACTGTTTCATATCTTTTCAGATGATGCATACTTACTGATGGGGCTCGATATTGAGGAGCTGTATCCCGAAACCTCCCGTTTTATCACATATGAAGGGTCGATAACTATTCCACCGTGCCTTGAGACAGCAACCTGGATATTAATGAATAAGCCAATTTACATCTCACAGATAGAGGTGAAATGCTAAAAACACAAAAAAATATTACAAAAGCATTTTTTCCAAAAAATATTACACTTTAAAAGAACTGTTTCCTTTTTTTCAGCAGTCATTACTTCAGTCTTCAGTGTCACATGATCCTTCAGAAATAATTCTAATATTCTGAAACATTTCTTATTATTATCAATGTTGAAAACAGATGTGCTGCTTAATATTTTTGTAGAAACCACGAGTTTTTTCATGATTCTTAGAGATATTTCAAAAGAACAGCGTATATTTGAAATATAAATATTTTGTAACATTATAAATGTTTTTACTGTCACTTTTGAGCAATTTAATGCATCTTTTCTTTTCAGCAAAAGCTGAAAAAATATTAATTTATGTTTTCAAAAATATATTATATTATATTATATTACATTACATTACATTACCCTGGAGCACAAAACCAGTCATAAGTAGCACGGGTATATTTGTAGCAATAGCCAACAATACATTGTATGGGTCAAAATGATCGATTTTTCTTTTATGCCAAAAATCATTAGGATATTAAGTATAGATCATGTTAATCCTTTCCTACCATAAATATATCAAAACTTAATTTTTGATTAGCAATATGCATTGCTAAGAACTTCATCTGGACAACTTTAAAGGCGATTTTCTCAATATTTCGATTTTTTTTGCACCCTCAGATTCCAGATTTTCAAATAGTTGTATCTCGGCCAAATATTGTCCTATCCTAACAAACCATACATCAATGGGAAGCTTATTTATGCTTTCAGATGATGCATAAATCTCAATTTAAAAAAATTGACCCTTATGACTGGTTTTGTGGTCCAGGGTCACATATTATATTATATTATATTATATTATATTTCAGATGCAGTCCCTTCGTCTCCTCAGCCTAAACCAGCCCTCTCAGATCTTCCTCAGTATGGGTGACAACATGCGGCCGACGCAGCCACTGCACCAGCGCTGCATCCGCACCAACATCAACTTCAGTCAGAGACGGGACTGTCCTAACAACCGTGTGCTGAGGCTGCAATACAGAGGTCTGTGTCACACTTGCCATCAATAACATACGCAAGCTTTGTGTCACGAACGCACTGCTGCATGCATGCTGTGCGCAATAAAGCTGAGTGCTCTAATTAGACACTTTACACTATTATTGCTCTTGAAACAGATGGAAATTATACATTTGTCTTTATGAATAAGTGTTGTGCTTCACAAAGAAAGTTATGTGACAGCACATTCTCTACTTCTATTTCCAGTGAATGAATGGCTTCTGAAATAACAGCTTGACGTGAATTAGTTACTACAACAATCTGGTAACAGCTGAAGAATATGGCCAACAGACAGAAAAATGGGATACATACAATGAGATGAAGAAAACGGACTTAACAGAGGACTCTTCAATAAAAAAGATATAATTACTTTTATACTTTGTTTATATGTTTATTACAATATATATCAAAGACATTGAAAGCAGTTGCTTAGTCTATTCAATCAGACAGGACTGGTTCTCAGTGACACTGGGGTCTTGAGGTACTGTCTGCTCTCGTTCTTTGCATCTGAACAGCAGGTGCACTCAAGCCTTGTTGCAGCGAATGGAAAACTACCGTTGCTCTATGCACAGGGATTTAATCTTTACTTTGACATGAGGCAAACAAAAGGATTTCAAGCCTATATCTTGGACTATTCGGAGCATGTTGCCTTCTTTACGTAAGTGTTTACAGTGCTAAATGAATTGAGTGATATCTGCCCAATAAATCTTTGAAGTGGTCATGGTGAATGTTTCTCTTTACTTTTTTAATTATGTTTTTCAATCATGGGTATCACGTAGACATGGGTATCAAATTGATGCCAGTCGATTGTCAAAATAAAATGAATGAATAATTCAGTCTGTTGAATAATTGTATAAAAATGTTGATATAGTGCTCAAGCTTTCAGTTGGATTATATAATGGATTTATGATATGAATATTTATAGGGTGATGAATGTGTAAGAGAGTGTGTTACAGAAAACAGACAAATCTGGTCAGATTTAGCATCGAAAACTGCTATATTTTGTTGGATTTAACAAAATAATAAGCATTTAAATAAATAGTGCGTTTTTCAAATGTCTCAATTCTTATACTTGTATGGTTATCCTTAAATGTAATCTTTTACATCTAAATGTACCATAAATAGGAATAGGCTATATAATTTAAAATATGATCTTATGCAGCATGCTAGGTTTAACTATTATTATTTATACAAAAAATAGCACTGATTTTACAGTTATTAAACATACTGAAAAGAGAAATTTAAAAGAACTATTTTCAAATCTGGCAAATAGTTGTTGCCATGAAATCTGACAAAATGTTTTTGTTGATATACACTACAGCACAAAAAAGTGTCTCTAAGATTTTTACGTTTTTGAAACAAGTCATGCTCACCAAGGCTGCACATATTTGGTAAAAAACAACAACAAGAAAAATCTGTACTGTAAAACATTATAACAATTTACAAGAAGTGTTTTCTATTTTTAATGTATCACTTTAAAATGTATAAGTAAATAATCACATTGTTTTAAAATGTGATTCATTCAGGTGATGGCACAGCTGAATATTTAGCAGCCATTACCTTGATCATTTTAACGCATCCTTGCTGAATAAAGTACATTTGAACAGTATGTGTATATGACCAAGTTGGGCAGTTTTTTCTAAATCGACCTAAACTGGGCAGATTTGGTTGCTAAATCAGACAGAATGGGGCAGTTTTACATTTGCCGACCACATTCTCTCTCCTCCTGGCGTCTGGTTAGTACAGTATTAGGTTATGGCCAGTAGGGGGGCAGAAATGTGCTAGAAAATCAGGTCAGATGCAACTCAAAATGTGTCACATCCTGGTGGAGCACCATTGAGGGAACAAAGGAGCTGGGGTGAGTGTTCGTTAACCTTGTGTTCTTTATTCCGAATTATTGGTTTCCACAAACAACTTTCTATCCATGTTATAATATATGTAATAATATATCAAACATACCCAGTTCTTTGGCACGTATTGTTATTTTAATGTCTTAAACGGTTGTCCGACTTTAGCTGCTAACGTTATGACGTTAGCCCGCTAGCTAATGCGGTTTCGATGACAACGGGTTGTGTTTGTAAAATATGAAAGCTTTTGAAAACTTCAAACACAATCCAAATAATTTAAAAGCCATGTTCTGCCTGAAATGCGAAGATAAGTTGTATTTCATATGATATCTCGCTGTTATGTTATTCAGCTAGCGTTAGCCAGTTTCATTCATTTATGTATTTTGCATGTTAGCATCTTCACCGACTCGCATTCATGTGCTCGGGATGCTTATAGCTCTCCAAGTACAACACCTTTACATTATGTTTCGTGTTAATAACCACTAGTTGTTGTTTTACCCATGCAGCTGTCGTTTTAATACATTTCTTTAAATCAACCTCTTGGCGAGCTGCAAGCTCTCTCGCCTCATTGTGTGAGCCATTATCCGCACTGAGTAACGTTACAGGCCTGAGATCCATAAACACAATATCTCATTTAGTTATTTTTAAATCCACATCTTTAGTCATTGTTATTAATAACAAGCATACGAACTGTGGCCAGTTAAATCAAACATCGTCTCGAATTTCACATTTAATGCTAAACAGGTGGGTGTATTGTTGTTAAACGTTCAGAAAATGTCAGATTTGATAATAAAGCAGGTTGAAATAATGGTGCAGCTTCATCAAGTTGTTTTTTTGCACATATTGAAAGCATGCCTATTCGTCTAATAAGTTTTTGCCCTATTGCAGAACCAAATGATGGGGATAGCCTGATATCCTCAATCCTACAAACAAGATGTCAAGTAAGAGCACATTTCAACTGATTGATTAGACCACTTCGTTGGTTTAGACCCCCTTGAAGCCCACCCATCAGATCTTCAGAAAGGACTTTATTAAAGATGCTTTACATTTGAGTTATTTGATATTACTACTTTCTCTAATTAATCTGTAAATATGGGTGTGCTTATCTTGATGTAATTGACAATAACATTTCTGGTGTGACTTGATTTATATACATTGAACTGATGCAGATGTGAGGAATAAGTAGGCTTTACTGCTGATTATTAATTTTTGATCGAGTTTCGAGAGTGGATTAATTTTTCCCCCCTTCTCTCTCACGCAGAGCGGCCACCCTATGCCCCAACCCCTGCCTGAGCCCCCACAACAGTAAGTAAACTGAACATGCCAATCATCCATATGGCCCCTCCCCTCCATCACCCAAACATGTACCGTAGGTTTCTTAGAAAGGAGAGGATTGTGGGAAGGACACAGTATCACATGGGGTGGCTTTTGTTATTTTTTTATTCATAGTTTTACACAGAAAGTGCTATTATGAGGCTTTGTCAATCCGTAAGGTGCTAAGGAGAATGCCGTTTACTTTAGGCTCTGAAAGTGTTTAATGAATAACCATTAGGGCCCCATTAGGGGGGGGAGGGGGTCAATATTTAGTTTCCGTGTAATTATGAAAAAAAATTCTAGATTGAGTTAAATAGAAAGAGTTGATTATTCTAGAATGATTGCGGCGATTTTGTCAAGTGAAAATGCATATAACATAACAGAAAATTACTTGATCTGACTTTTTTTGTGTGTGTGAACCTTCCTTTTGGAGCTGACTGATTTGGGAAAAGCCTCAAAAAATGTGGGTGTTCACAGTTGGCTGTATTCTTTACAGCTTTTTTCATAGGCCACATTCCCACTTTTTTTGGATCCATTCAATGTGACCAATAATTATTTTTGTTGTAATTAAAAGTATTAAGCAAAATAAGCAATTTATTGTAACATTGCTATTGTAATTAAAGACAAAAATCAAATATTTAATGCAAATCTTTTATGAATTTATAATACTACTATTTTTTTTTCATTTGAACCATTAAGCTTTAATTTTGGTGGTTTGCTTGCAAATAAACATGTGCTACTTCCACATGCTCAGAATGAACCGTGGTACAGTGTTTATTTATACGCATGCAACTCATGATATGGTGTTTCAGCATCTAAGAGTGTCTAGATTCATTTTCTGTGACTGTATCATGAGCCGCGTGTGACAGAAACGAACTACAAAGCCCAAAATGCAATGCATCAAGTGGGAGGAGTCAGTAGGCTGAGTGTAAATGAAAAGTGTGCTTCACTCTGAAACCCGAAGCACACGTGTTCATTTAATTAAATCGCAGGTTTTGAGAATTTTATTCTGATATATTTTTTGGTCATATCACAATTCGATTTTTAGATCTGTTCTGCAGCCTTAACTTTATAGACTCGTGTCGTGAGATGTTAAACCTTCCTGGTTATTCATTAAACACTGTTTGGAGCATTAAGTGTGTGAGCCTCCTTTTATGCTTAGGCTTTCACACATTATTTAATCATTATTCATTCAAATAGATACAGAGAACCGTTCGCAGTAATTTAGCATTGATGCTTCGCTCCGCACGCATCCTTGGAAATCTTGAATCCCTTACGGTTGAAATATTTGATCCAAATCCCAATTAATTACTTTTAGTGTTCCAGAACTGTTATTTTTGTCAGTTTTGAGACTGATTATTCAGGTCACACGCCACCGAGAGATTTGGCTCAAATACTCCCCATCTGAATCCCTAAAGTTAACGAAGCCTTCTAGCACCTCATTACGTCCCACCACCACCACCCATAGTGCCTGTGGCTTTGCTACAAATGGATGTAGAATAATGCCAGGGTTGTGCTGCTATCAAAGATTGCTGCTTTTTGCATGTTTTATGCAAATCATGACAAAACGAAAGCAGGTTCTCCTTTTCATTTTTTTTTTTGTCCCTTCCTCCCTTGTTTGTGTCATTTCTCATTTGTGTTTTGTCTCATTTGTCTCCATCAGCAAATGCCCACCACCCCTGGGTTTGTGGGGTACAACCCATACAGCCATCTGGCCTACAACAACTACAGGCTGGGAGGGAACCCCGGCGGGAACAACAGGGTAATGGTAGGACCGGTGCCAACTAGGGCCCTAGCGACAGCCGAGGAACTAAAAGCCCAGACGAGAGGACGCTAAAGCTAACTTACATGGCCTGAATATGAAATAGTGAAATTCTTTGCTCTTACACTGTACAGACTCCTTTCATAGAGTTGAAGGTGTCTTGTCGGGTAGTAGAGTCGAGTCTTGGGTAGTTTTGTAGCGCTCAACTAGTAGCTTTCATAAACTTCATGCTTCTGTGAAGCACTCACTCTCTGTAGCGTCTGGTTGGGTGTGATTGACGCAGTATGAATCGTAGCTTCAGAGAGATTGCTTCTCAGAACTGTTCCCCCTTTCCCCTGTCGGCCGTCCTATCACCTCATTGTGCACAAGAGCTAACGGCTGTCCGCTCGCATGGGTTTAGATGCCCGTGCCAAACGCAGTAACTTGGCACGGCTTCTTGGCATGCTTGAGGCATTTTAGCTGTTGGCTGGTTTGATCCAAACCTCTGCAGAATCATTTTCAGGCATAAAAGACAGTGGCTTTGTGTCCAAAAGAGCTTAATGCATGGCCTTGTCAGCGTAATGTTAATGTGCTGTATTTGGTTTGCCGTTTAGGTACGTCTCTCGCCCCCTTTGCGAAGCGCTTCACAGTCATCGTGTCTTTAAGTCGTGCTTTTTGCCTCCTGTCTCTTTCTCTCCATAGTGCTCCATTGTGACAGTTCACTGTTTTCTGTGATGACCACGTGTGCCCTTCGTGATCTCTAACGCCCCATGTGGGCTTCTTTCCTTCTCCCACAGAACTCCTCAGGGATCACCGTTCCTAAGCCACCCAAACCACCAGACAAGCCGCTGATGCCCTACATGCGGTATAGCCGGAAGGTAAGCAGGAAGGTAAGACACCCACGGTGTCTGCTTTTACTGCTTGTAAATTGAGGAGAGCGCTTCTGCGATCAGCTCGAAGGCTGAGGGGCAGTCAGTGGTCCGATTCCGCCCCTTCAGATGGTAGACCCCAACATCGCTTCATTGCTTTCTTCTCTTCAACAAGGCTGGGAAACTGACATCTGTTGTTTCTGATTTACTCGTTTGAGAATATAAACTATATATGCTCCTTTTACTTTCTCTTGTGAGCAAAATGTTTTAAAAGTTGAACGTAAAGCAGTTAGGTTTGTTAATGCTATTTGAATCCGTAATAGATGACACATTTTGATATTTTACATTTAAACATTGTTTAGATTCTTAACATGTTCAGATCCATTACTTTTCTCTCCTGTACTGCATTCGTGCTTTAGTTTTGAATAGAAAAGTAGGCAAAAATTGGTGCTCTATCTCTTTCCTTTTTGGGAAAATGCAACCCTCTCCGTCCAGGAACCCAGACTGCTCTGTCGACTCTGAACTGACACTTGTATCTGCTTAGGTTTGGGACCAAGTTAAAGCCTCTAATCCTGACCTGAAGCTATGGGAGATTGGGAAGATCATCGGTGGCATGTGGAGGGACCTCACTGATGAGGAAAAGCAGGACTATTTAAACGAATACGAAGCCGAGAAGGTTTGTCTTTTTCTCGTCTTCAGTGAGACTCCAGGGAAGTCAAGCACTAAGCAATTTTTCTCCCCACAGATCGAGTATAATGACTCTCTGAAGGCCTACCACAACTCTCCAGCCTACCTGACGTACGTCAACGCTAAGAACCGTGCGGAAGCTGCTCTAGAAGAAGAGAGCCGGCAGAGACAGTCTCGCCTAGACAAGGGCGAGCCCTATATGAGCATCCAACCTGCTGAGGACCCTGATGGTGAGATTGACGTCTTAATGCCACCTTTGGATGGCAAGAACATAATTTGATGATTTATTTGAATATTACTTTAACATGAGCACTCAACATGGTCTAAAAGTTTTGAATTTCAAAGTATTTCATTTTTCAGAGCTATTGTGGCTAATGGGGAAAAAATGCCAATTTTTTAAGCATAAAGGTGCAGCCACACAATTTTGAAAAAGGCAGGAGAAGGGCCATTGTCTGTTGTAAACAGTGTAGCGATGTATGAAGCACAGCTCACACAGAATTCATTTTCAAACCAAGCAGCTTTCTGTTGGTCAGTGCAGCAAATCTGACCAACTTTAACCTGTTGTGAAGTCTAAATGAGGAAGCCTTTCTTCCTCATGCTTAATTCCCGATTGCGTGCATTTCTGCTAAAATTAAAAAATGTATCTGCCCCTTAAGGAGTACTAATAGCAGGTGTTTTTACTGTTACCATTTAGTAAAAAGCGTTTTCACATCCAAAATTACCTACTATTTTTTTTGTGCTTTAGTTATAATGGACAATTATAATAGCAGCAACCTTTTCTTTTTAATTGCTTTCAGCAAATGCCAGGGGTTTAAATATGACAAAATGATTTTAGATATAAACATGCATTGTATGTATTATGACCTTGTGGGAAGTGAACTACCAGGATTGTTCTCCGAGATAATTGGCATCTAAATTCTTGAGTTTATAATGGTAAAGCCATTCAGATTTCCTTTTACAAGCCTCCTGTTGAGAAGTAATTATCTGAATAATTATTTCCAGATAATCATCTGAATGGCACTAAATTGTAAAAGGACGTTCTGAAACTCGTGCATTTAAGAGAAAGCACTCTGGTTTTGTTCTCTATTGCTTGCTTTCAAATATGAAATGCCTCTGTAGACTATGACGATGGGTTCTCCATGAAGCATATAGCGGCAGCTCGTTTCCAGAGGAACCACCGGCTCATCAGTGACATCCTGAGCGAGGTTGTGGTGCCTGATGTTCGCTCAGTGGTGACCACTGCTCGCATGCAGGTCCTCAAACGCCAAGTCCAGTCCCTCATGGTGCACCAGGTATGTTGGGCATGTTAAACACACAAGACCTAAAACTCAAGACACATACTTTAATCATCGTACCTTGATTTCCA
Source organism: Sinocyclocheilus rhinocerous (assembly GCF_001515625.1). Taxonomy (NCBI): domain Eukaryota; kingdom Metazoa; phylum Chordata; class Actinopteri; order Cypriniformes; family Cyprinidae; genus Sinocyclocheilus; species Sinocyclocheilus rhinocerous. The sequence goes on from NW_015648615.1 coordinate 201,429, forward strand.
AACAGAGGAAGCTTGAAGCAGAGCTGCTTCAAATCGAGGACCGACACCAGGAGAAGAAGAGGAGGTTCCTGGAGAGCACAGACTCCTTCAATAACGAGCTCAAACGGGTGTGAAATTCAGTTTGATCGCTGAACTAATAGCCTTTGCGTTTAGCCTGAGCTCAAATGCCAAATGCACTGCCAGTGATTGATGTGCGGTTTGTGTTTTAGCTGTGCAGTCTGAAAGTGGAGGTGGACATGGAGAAGCTGGCAGCCGAAATGGCTGCTGCAGAGGAGGCGGCTCGCCGGAGGGCGGAGGAGAGGGAGCGGGAAGCAGCAGAGCAGGTGGAAAGAGCCGCCGCTCAAGAAGAGCAACAGCCTGCCGCCGGCGCCCAGGCCAATGCCAACCCTGAACAGACCTCTGCCAGCGAGGCCAAGGATGGAGAAGACAAGCCCACCCCGATGGAGACGGGTCAGACCTGCTCCGTTATGTTCTCTAACTTTGAATATTCAACAAAAAAATAGTTAAAGATGTTTGACTGTGGTGTCTGTTCTGCAGAGTCTCTGGCTGAAGCTTCTGAAGGATCTCAGGAGGCTGAGCAAGGCGCCCCGGCTGCAGCAGGAGACAAACCGGCTCAACCTGAGCCTGCAGAGGGCGCTACAGACGAGGGAACCAGCGACAGCACTGCTCCGTCTGAGAGCAGCTCTGGACCCCCAGCAGAACCCCAGGCCTCGGACACCCCTGAAGAGCGGCTGCCCACCCAGCCACAATAAACCCAGCTCCTAATCTTCATGTTCATTTACGAAGTCTCACTTCGATCTGTGTACAGTAAAGTCATTTGTCCTCTAGGATTTGTAATCCTATGACCTGCCAGTCAGTGAGTGAGAACAGTGAAAAATGATTGCTTTTTTCCCCCCTCCCTGAATGTTCTTCAGTGAAATGTTTTGGAAGGACAGCAGAATCTTAATTGGCGTTCCACACACATTCAGTCAGGCACACGTTTACTTGATCTAACCCTGATTTTACAAGCCCATTTGAGTACTCTTGAGCTACAGCCATTAAAAGCTGTTTTATCATTGTAAAGTGGGCAAATGTTGAGTAAAATATAACGCTTGCATCCTGCAGTCACCAAAATTTGTATTTATTTTTTTTTGCGAAAAGCCGAAGTGCAAGGTTATTTGCTGTCACTTACCATGTTTTATCTACCTGTGGCATGATTATTTTATGGTATATCTTTGTTTCATCCTTTCACAGTTGAGTAGTCTGTGGGCTGTAGTCTTTTTTTCTCTCATTCTAGTTTTTTTTTTTTTTTTTGTACTTAAAATAAAGCCGTGCTAGCACTCATGATTTTCCATTGCAACAGATTGACCGCACAGAGCAGATATCTACATGGAATGGTATTACATTAAGCCTCTGGATTATTGTGTTTTTGTATTGTTGGAAGGTATTCTCTCAATAAAGTGATTTCTATGTCCGTTTTAAACATCTGCTCTTTTTTTGTCTTTTGTCTAGTGGTTTATGGCTTCGGCTTTTTGATTAAATTTTAAAGTCAGTGTTTGTTTTTTTCATTTTCTTTCTTTTTTTTTTTTTTACTTTGTTTTTAATATTAAAATGCTGAATACTAGTTGGGTTGTCTGTATAATAACTTGCATTATTTGTACTGCTGATACAATCGTTTCCTATTGCAATTACTGTCATAATTAGATGTGAAATGTACAAAATCTTGAAAACTCCAAAAAAAAATTCTTAAACTTTTTTTTTTTTGCTGATATAAAAAAACAAACGTTTAAACCTTTGTAAAATCAAGTTCTGGATCTTCAAATAATCCAAATCTAATATGAAACCCTTCAAACTTGACCCCATTGTGTAGCAGAATCCATTTAAAATCAGTAGTGCTTTGTTTCATTCAGTGGATAAGCACATTATCTTAGTTCCAGACATATTAAAGTTATGTATTGTCTGATTTTGGGTTTAGCTTTTCAATTTGTGATTTTTAAAAAAAAATTTATTAGTTGCATCCATATTACATTAGATTATGCTGACCGTAAAACAATTTAGACATTAATGATTTGCAGAGAGTTGAGAAAATAAAGTATTTAAAAACAAGTACCGCCATATCTTCAATACTGGGAGAAATGGATTGTGTTTATGTCTTTATATTTTGTAATTTGACCTCTGTATGTATCTGTTAATAAGACCTATGTAAAGATGCAAAGGTGACCAGTCAACTGTTTGTCAAGTTCTGTTATTCTTATTTAAAAAATATATATAATACAAAAAAAAACAAGTACTGTAATGGACGCATAAAACAGCTGAATGAACTAATTCAAATTGCCTTATTCTATTAAGATTTTGTGCATGCGTTTTAAAGGATGTGATCAACCTATATTTATCATTATGTAAAGGCATCTCCATAGCAACCATAGGAAAAAAGACTGGCACTCATTATTCCATTTAACTCCAGGGCATTACAGAGAGGCAGAGATCAGACACTAGAAAAGGTTACAAGACATTTTTAGGACCAATAGGCCTATATCTCAGAGTACTGAATGTATCATATTCATCTCGATGTGGATTGTAACAAGACATCCTACCGTAGCAAAAATCTCAAAAAAATTATAATTTAAAGTGAAGAATGCAATTCCAAACCTGTAAGATTTTTTTCTTCTGTGGAACGTAAAAGGAAGATATTTTGAAGAACAATTTTGGTGACCATTGGCTTTCATTGTAGATACAAAACACAGATACATTTCTTAAAATATTTTCTTTTATGTTCCACAATAGAAAGATTTGGAACAACATGAGGGAGTAAATGACCATTTTTATTTTTAAGTGAACTATCCCTTAGGAGTGTGTGTTTAACACACATATATTCCAACTGCAGGTGGCAGTGTTTCATTTTGTTGAATTTTGCTCTGCTGACAAAGAAAGGAAAGATTTTGCAATGATGGATGTGCTTGAAAATCAAATACATTTTATAAAAAAACCACATCAATATGTGTCTGAGGTTCCAGTCTTGAGGAACCTCTCTCACAAAATGCACAAACTCAAAAAGAAGACTGCAAATCGCAGGATTTCAGTACATGTACTGTAGGTATGATGTGTGTGAGTGGGCACCACCAGCAGCAAGCGTAGTGGGCGCAGAGCAGGTAAGCTGCTCTGGATGCTGTTAGCTTGTGGGCATCACTACTCACTGGTGATCTCTGTGACCTTAACACTGTATCTCCTGCTCCAGCATTAAACTACGCAGTTCTGGGTTGCATTTCTGTCCATCTCACATGCTGTTGTGCATTTAACAGTTTCCTCTGACTCCCTTAACACAGGAAAAGACCGTGTCAACCAAGAGAAAATATATTTAACATGGACTTCGCAACACAAAACTTCACAACAGCTCTGGATGCAAAAACAAGCCATTTCATCTGCAGTAGAGATGAATTTTGAATCATAGGTTAAGCCGCAAGAGGATGTGAAGATGGTTTTAAAGGGGTCATATGATGCAATTTCAAATTTTCCTTTCTCTTTGGAGTGTTACAAGCTGTTCGTGCATAGATAAGATCCCTAAAGTTGCAAAGACTAAAGTCTCAAACCCAAAGAGATATTCTTTATAAAAGTTAAAGGGGTCATATGATGTTGCTAAAAAGAACATTATTTTGTGTATTTGGTGTAATGAAATGTGTTTATGTGGTTTAAGGTTAAAAAAACACATTATTTTACACATACTGTACATTATTGTTTCTCCTCTATGCCCCGCCTTTCTGAAACGCGTCGATTTTTATAAAGCTCATCGGTCTGAAAAGCGAGGTGTGCTCTGATTGGCCAGCTATCCAGTGCATTATGATTGGCCGAATACCTCAAGCGTGTGACGAAAATGTTACGCCCCTACCATACTGTGATGCCATGTCCCGGCCAGAGCGATGAGACAAACACATTTAAACCCATTATAAACGAGGCATTTGTTGCATCCAGTGGGGACATAACTACGGATTATAATGACTTATACTGTCTTTTTACGTGTTGCGTTGCATCGCGCTGCGTAAACATAAAACCATGTCTGCATTTGTGATCGGAGAAATGACAAACAACAAGCGCTACTCTACACTGCTTAAAACTCATGTTTGAATCGTCAGTGGCAAATTTTTTAAATATAAATGGTCGTGCTCAAAAGAGGGCTTACAATGACTTACAAAGGTACATAACAGCTACAAGTGTATGCACTACTTGCTTTATGCAAGCACTATATAGGATAAATCACTATACAGGATTTACCCTATTATACTTTATCGACACGAATTGATAGGTAAAGTTACTCGTCGTCAGGCTACAGAAGAATACCATAATTCCTCTGTTCAATTAGGCCTACGACATCGAGAGTCACGCAGACCTATAAGAACCCAGCCACAACACATAAGTGCGAATAACATGCCTTACCTTAACACAGAATCGACCACAGAGTCCAGCGTTTATATTTTTTCTACGAATCTTTGAGTTAACATGTACTAAACATGAGTGGAATTTGCACCGCAGCGCCCCCACACCTTGATGCTCATGACAAGAATAGCATGTATAGTTATCTTTATTGAAGTGAATTAGGTTTAAATCGCCGTCATGCATGAATGAATGATATTTTTGCAATTTAACACATAATAATCCACAATGATCACATTACACAAAACTGAAATTGCAAGTCAAAATAACACATTGTCAATATTTTTTGAGACCCCCCAAAATTTCACAAATCACGTTTTCAGGGGAGCCCATGTCTTATTAAGGGGAGCCGAGCTCCCCCGTAGTTCGCTTTATAAATAAGTATGAATATGCAGTGCTCAAAATCATTAAATGTTTTAGGTGCACTCAGTAAGTTTAATTTTTAACTGGCTCATATCATCCCAATTTAACCAGGATGTGAATCTATCAGCAAAGACGTTTTGCCAATTTTACTCATTTCCAGCTTCACACAAAAGCATCTTGATTTGTTCCTTTTTTGTTTCTCTCATTCTAATATTTAGCACATGCACTCTATTTAATCTAGACAAATTTAATCTTTGAAAAAATTCTGTGTTTTCTACAGCTGGTCATGTGATGTCAACATGTTAGTGCCCATGAGGGGGCGACCCGCTCCATGTAGAATAAATCGCTTTTTCTAGATGACTACAGTCTACTCTAGACTTTAACTCTTATGGTTGTAAATGATTCTAATAATTTCTCTAAAGTGTTATTTCTTTTTGTATAAAAAGTATTTAGAAAGAAAATACTGAGTGCATCTTTAAGTTTTATCACTTAGAGTAGGTGTTCTACTTATACAGTATCAACAAGGCAGTGACGAGCTATGATTGACACTTCTCTTGCCATATAAATTTTCATGAGCCACGCCACGTTTCATTATCTACTCGTAAATGTTTCCCATTGTCTCCTTTTCATTATGCTGTCGAGCTCTTTTTTTATGTAAATGCGAGAGAGGTTTGACAGAATCTCTATCAATCAGCTCAGCTTGCCAAAGGTAAATGAGTGGGAGTGTGGGAGGAGTCTTGTAACAGCGCGTCAGTGTGTGTGTGCACGTGTACCGGTGCGTAAGGAGGGCACTTGGGCGGAGAGGGACGCAAAGCATCGCGCCTCAGAGTTCATCGTAGTCTGAAGCTTTACATTACATGTACGCGCTCCGCACAACTCACTCCAGAGTACAGGCTCGCGCAAACTTTCCCCGCGTTGAGAATGGCAGAGCAATCGAACAGCGATGGAGAGGAGGGGAGCGCACCCATGAGGGGCTTTGCCCGACAAGGTGCTCTGAGACAGAAGAACGTTCACGAAGTTAAGGACCACAAGTTTATCGCTCGCTTCTTCAAGCAGCCTACTTTCTGCAGCCACTGCACGGACTTTATCTGGTAAGAGTTTGTGCGCTCCTTACTGAAGTGTATGGCAAGCTGCTTTAACATTCATTTATTAAAACTAAGTAGTATTGTGTTGCTAGTTCTTATTTTTTAAGTACTACTAAGTAATCCAGTAGTGACTAGTAGCCTTCGAATGTACATGCAGCTATTTATTAAAATACATGTACATATTCAGTTCATACTATCAGTACTCATTCATTAGTTAGGCCTACTAGTAACAATTCCGACAGCTGCTATACATTTTGCCATAACATTTTCTTTTTACTAATAGAGAGATGCTAGTATCTATATATGAGGCACAAGTATACGTCTTAAAATTTTTTCCTATACGTAATGACTTGCCAGAACTGCCCTTTTTTTAGCTGTTAACTTAAATGTCTTATTAGTTAAATTAGAAATGCTTCTAGTAAAAATGCAATGGAAAAGACACTGTTGTCTAATAAATGAATAACAAATGAAAAAAAGGTGTAACATAAAAAGAGATTTTAGTTAGTTTAAGGAATAAATGTTAAAATGGCTTTCCATAAAGGTGGACCTGTTACTGTTGCAGCTCAGGTGTAACACTGTACACTGTCTCAAAACCTATGGTGCTGTCTATCTAGACAGCACTCTATTATGGCCATCATATGTAGACTCAGCTGACTCTGAACAAGCCTAGAATGGGCAAAATGCTGTTTCAGTAGGAGCTCACTTGGTTTTGAGCCACAGCTTTATTGATTTCCCATAGTAAAGTGTGAAGTACAAAGTAAAATGAAAATGTAAAAATATGAATGAAAAAAAATGACTTGATCGTTTTTGTAAGACAAAACAAGAGTATAAGACAGTACAAGAAATAGGAAATGTGTCATACTACATGAGACAACAATCAAACCACAAATCGATTTAGTGCAAGTGTAAATGTTTAAAAATTATGGTTCTATTATTTTTTCAATTAACACTTGCTTTTATCTTTCAGGGGTTTTGGGAAACAAGGATTTCAGTGTCAAGGTAGGAGTTTATTCATTACTTATTTTGAAAGATCTCAGAAAGTGTATAGTGCCTGTGGTGGTATTTGTAAATGTCTTGCAGCAACAGTTAATCCTTTTCAAGGACTTTCAGTATTGTATATTTGACATGTCTCAAAGCTTTTTCCTTGTGATGGTGTTACTGGAGGACACGTTTACAATGTTTAGCGTCTTGCATGAACTTATAAGGTCCATTTTGAAAGAGAGCCTTGAGGTTTTCCACCAGTGTGATGATCTTGGGAATCTCAAAATGGTTCCACAAGTATATTTCATTTTTATAGAGTAGGTATTATGATATTATACAAAGCATCTCGACAGTAAAATGGAAACTAATTAACAGGACGTTTCATAAAATAGAAATTTGCACAATGGTAAAATAGATGGTCGTGCAGATATTCTCTGCAATCTCCGATATCTACATATCTCATTTAAATTAGATTTTCAAATCATTTTAACAACAGAAGTCTGATTCTACCTGCATAATTGTTCAGATTTGAAGCAACTGATGTCCTCACTGCAGATGTTCATGCCTCCCATTTGTCTCATGAGTCTAATTATCAAATTTCTGAGAGACGCCTTTCACATTGAAGTATGAACAAGATGGGCATTTCTCATATGAAATCATGTTATGCAAGGAGACCATCCGGACAGCTTTTTTCAAACTCTTGCACAGGCAGTTTGACTTGGAAGTGTGAAGTTTTGGCACGTTTTCTAACATTGCAGTTTGTTCCTGAAGACCTGTGGATAGCTGTTTTCTTCACTGTATTTAGAGTCTAAATTAACCTGGAAAAGTGATTTTAATTCCTGCTCCCCTTTTACGCACTAAAGGCACTGGATGTTCTTTAAGGCAACTGCAATTACCGGTCACGGCAGGTCAATGGCACCCTCTGCGGTGCTGCGCTTCTCCATTTTTCCACCGCAGGCTTCAGCACTAGCTCTAATTACAGGTGCACAGTTGAGTGTATGATGACTTTACCCACTGCTCGATCTTTCTCCTCTCTCCCTCTGTTCCTAGCTCTTTTTCTTTCAGTCACATTCTCAAATCTTTCTCTAAACCTGTTGAAACCCTCCATTGATTGTATCTGGAATATGGGACCCCATAGGAGCTGAGGGAGAAAGGGAATTCTTCTGCAAGGTCATGCTCAGACATGCTGAAACCTGAGGGTCTCTGCTGGAGAGCAAAGCTGTTTGTGCCTCCTGTAGATTATGCCTCGAAGAGTCAAGCTCGGTTAGAACAGTGTAGGATCTATACGTCTTGTTCATTATTAATGCCGTTTGTGCAGTTTCTTCTCCTCCTTTTGGTGTGTATTGTGAATGCACCAGAAGAGCAAGACATGCTTTTCGGTTAATGATTTAAAGAATATTGCACTACATTTTTATGGTATTTAAAAAAAAAATCTTGACAGTCCCATCCCATTTACTGTAGTTGAATAGAATAGAGCAGCCTGGACATTTGATGGATTATTCCCTTTTTGATTTAAGGGCGACAAATGTGAGATGAGTAGGGCTGAGTATAGATCTTTATGTCTGGGTGAACTGTTCATGTAAGGGAGCTTTAGCAGCACCTAGCGTGTTTGGAGTGTTTGTTTCGGAAGTTGATGCCTGATGTTTTCTCCATATGTGAACACGACAATTGCACTTAGATCTGCACCAAAACAATCAGTCAGAGATTGCCTGAATGGTTCATTTGTGTTGAGAAGACCTAACGGAACAAGTTGTATCATAATTCATGATGGGAAAAGCATTACCTACATGTGACCTCTGCATAAACACATATTTGGTATACTTTGAAATGTTCTTTTGTGAAAAAGAACCGAACCAAGAAGAAAATGCAACATTGTAACTTAAGTCCTTGTTTTAGAAGAAAGCAAGCTATCTACAGGTCTGAAAATGCCCTAAATAACTCTAGACTTTTGCTTATGCTACAGAATAAGCCAATACAGCAGTGGCTATTATTAATTATGAAACATTGGTTTAGTACACTTAGGTTTTTGTAAAAAAAAATTTTTTAAGATATTTTACTTTTGCAAGAAAGTTTCTGTAACATTCCGAAATATTCTGTAATATTCTAGTGCTTTCTGGAACATTCCAGAACATTGTGGGACTAGTCATAAAAGACAAAAATCATCCCACATACACTTCTGACGTTTGGAGGACTCACTGTTAGCTCAGTAATATGCATGTCCATGTAATTTTTATGCATGAGTAATAACAGATCAGCTTGTATAAGTTGCATTACTTAGTTACTCTTTATGAAAAGTAATGCATTACGTTACTTTTGCATTACTTTTTGTCACCTGGGCTGGACTTGTTTACTAAAAAAAAACCCAAAAGTTATATTTTTATCAAATGTAAAGGCCCTTTCGCAACCTCTGTAGTCTGTACCTCACTCCTAATTTCTTTTAACATGGGGACAGGAGAGGTGTCAGTGAATAAATAGGAAAACAAAGTAACTTGCGTTACTTACTTGCGATATTACTTGTACATTTAACAGTAATGTGTTATTTTATTAGTTACTTGAAAGAAATAATCTGATTACGTAACTCACGTTATTGGGTCACCCTGACTTGAGATTTAAGGTGTGGACATAATATTATAGCCTATTCATAATTATATTCATTACTAACTGATGAATTTAGGATTGTAGTGTCTAGAAAACACTGGAAATTATTTTGCCTTCAAGACCTTTTAATGTAACAGTGAATCCATCAGCTGTTAAGTAGCAACGAGTCTAAAGGGACAAACTGGCCACTCACTGGCAATTTTTGTGTGCGTTCAAAGAAGAAAAAGAGGTTTAAGGTTTACTTATAGAATACCAGTACAGCTGTGATCTGGTTCTTCCTTAATCATCAGTGTGTGGAAAACAGTGAGTAAATAATAAAAGAGGATTTCCTCTTGGTGTCAGCTTGATGGTGAGCCAGCTGCTTAGGAGAGCCTCTTTTGCCTCTTCAGTCTTAATTGCAAAATTACGAGTTTGAAGAAGAGCTGGCAGAATGTGCTACATCTGGATAGAGTTGAGGAAGAGAAACAGAGACAGAGGAAGAAGTGCATGAATGATAAGATGGGATAGCGACTAGCGAGATGGTCAGAAGAAGAAATGAGAAATCCAAAAAGTGTTCGAATTTTCAATTGAATTACAATATTTCAGAGTAAAGTCATTACTGTACAAACAGTCAGTCATGATGGCAATATATATATATATATATATATATATATATTTGCGATAATCACCTGTTATTGGTTAATTTTACCTGCTTATTATGGGAAAATTACTATTTTAACAAAAAATGTAAATTTTGAAATATTGATTTGATTTTAGATTATGTAAGAAAAAAGAGACTGCAGTGATATGAGAAGATATTGTTGGAGATTGACCAATCAGAATCACTCAGACTTACAGAAAGTCTCTTGAACGGCAATTATCATTATTTGTACACCTAACACCTTACAAAACCACCCTGATGATTTCACTTGTATATCTCTAACCACTTACCTTCTGCCTAAATGCCCTTGAAAATCGAAGCAGACTGTGATTGCATTTATATATTTGTGATGTGGGGGGTGTCTCACACCTCGCTTTGTTCTGTGCAAAAGCAGAACATAACCACATATGAAGGTGTGGGCCGTTTAAAGCCTCTATAAATAGCATAAGTGTTCCATGAAGCAGTGCTTAAATAAGGGGGGGGGATGTGTGGGCGTTCGGGGAGATCAGTAGTATATGAAACGCATAGAAGAACCTCGATCATCAGAGAACATGGCATCAGTTTATATACGTCATCACCCTGCTCTCGCAAGAATAATTCATGTGTTTGCTCCATTTTAGCAGCTTTGGAATGGCATGTTCCAGACAGCATATACGTCATCACCCTGCTCTCGCAAGAATTATGCTTTGGAATGGCATGTTCCAGACAGTAGCCTCATTTTGAGGGGAAAAATATAAATGATCAATGGCGACATAAGGCACTGCTGCGTTCTATTGTAGAGAGGAGTGAAGCTGTGTGTATCAGTGTATCTATCGAGGAAGTTTCTTTTTTGCTGTTAGATTTTTCAAGAGAGTTAGTTTTAGTCATTTACAATTGAGATATCAACTTAGATGTTCCTCCTAAATATAGAGAAAAATAAGAAAATTGTTTACACTCAGTAAGAGTATAGAGCTATAAAACCAATGTAGAAATCGGTAGAAAATGGTTTTGGAAGAATTTGATAAAATATGTTTGATTTCTTATTGAAATGTTTGACCTTTGATTGCAGATTTTGATATCGTACCAATTCTGTGTACGATTTGAGACATTGATATCTTTTCTGAAACACTAGAGGAGGCACATTAGAGATTACTGTTTTCCCTCAGGAGAAAAATCTGAGAGGCAGAAGTTTCCATTTGCCCTCTCTGTGATCTCATTAAGTACATTTACATGCACTTTAAAAGTTTGATTTCAGTCAGAATAGATTTCAGAATAAAACAGTAATTCATCAGTGTAACGTAAATGCTTTAGTCCCACTGAAATTGCATTAGTCTAGTAGAAACCAGGACAGTTTACCTCAGTGTTGTACACTTGCTCTGAAATACAGAGGTGATGTGTGACCTATTTAATCCTTTAAATATTCAATGTCCACAGCAGTTTTTGAAAATTCAAACAGTATTTGTGTATTTAATCATTTAAATATTCTATATTCTTAACAGTATTCAAAGGCCTCATGACTCCTAGTAGTTGTAGCGTCTGGACCACTCAAACACACAATATATATTTTGTTTTTATATTTAACAAATACTCTGTAACCCCCCTCAGTTAACAAGGCACAGAAACGTAGTAAAGACATCGTTAAAATGGTCCATGTGACATCAGTGGTTCAACTATAATTTTATGACGCTACGAGAATACTTTTTGTGCACAAAGAAAACAAAAATAATGACTTTATTCAACAATTCTTCTCCTCCGTGTCACCCTGGCGCCATTTTGGAGAGTATCATGACGCATGCACATGCTTTGATCTGCGCGTAAAAAACGCATGCATGTGATGCTGCTGATGCAGAACACGCATGCGCTGCGCCTTGTTTACATTCAGAGGAGAGCATGTGTATGCGTCGTGATACTCTCCAAAATGGCGCCAGGTTATTCCTAGTTACCTCAGGATTCCCATCCGGTTGCAGAAACAGAAAAGCAAACAGAGAAAAATTAGCATAGCTGCTGTTCAAACCAATCAAATAATGATAATGTGCATTAGATCAGATATAACTCATCAAATAATATATAGAAATATATATATATATTTATATATATATATAAATATATAGTTGAGTATCATCAGCATTACAATGGAAACTAACCCCATATTTTCTAATAATATTACCAAGGAGCAATGTGTATATTGAAAATAGCGGACAGCCTAAGACAGATCCTTGTGGCACTCCATACTTTACTGGTGTTAATTGAGATAATTCCCTGTTTAAATAAACAAAATGGTAGCAGTCGGACAAGTAGGATCTAAACCATCTTAAAGCCTGTTCTTGAATACCCGTATAGTTTTGTAATTGATCTGAGTATGTCATGATCTATAGTGTCGAATGCAGCACTAAGATAAAGTACAAGTAAACCTAGTAATGAGATGCAGCCTTGGTCTGATGCAAGCAAATCATTTGTAAATTTAACAAGTGTAGTTTCTGTGCTATGATGGGGCCTGAAACCTGACTTAAATTCTACATAGATATCATTTTTTTGAGCACAACGGAGTAGACACAAATTTTCTAAAATTGTAGACATAATCAGAAGATTTGAAATGGGTCTGTAATTTGCCAGTTCACTAGGATCTAGTTGCGGTTTCTTAATGAGAGGCTTAATAACTGCCAGCTATTTTTAAAATTTATTATTTTTTACATTGTTTTGAGCTTTTGAGTTTCACTACGTCAGTCCTGATTTAGAATGCTGAATACGCTTCTGTTCACACACATTTTGGTTATAAACTAGACTGACAACCGCATTCAGTGACCTAACTAACTCCCTTCAATTTGTAGGACACGCACCTGCATTTTGAGAATCAACTCGCCGTGGTTGGATCCTCAATTGGAAGCTAATAATATACATGACAATTTGAGATTCGCATCTGTTAGTAGATACAAGTCAACACTGACTTTGTGAATGTAGCCCAGCTGTATTTCCAATTTTTCTAACTTCTGCCGCTATCACAATGTGTTCTTTTATCATCTCAACTAAAAAAGAAATAAAAAATGATTCCCCAAAGCCAAAGGCCTTATTGTAGCTATGGTCCAATTTCGATCAGAATCCATTTGCGATAGAAGTTAAATCTGAGTAGTCAATGGCTGATTGCTGATGTTTCAACCAGCTAATGAATGTTGAGAGCCAATTACACATGGATAGAAGAGCCCAACAAGGGCCATCTGCTCGGCTTTCGGGACCTAATAAAAAGGTCTACCGAGAGCCACATTGCAGGAAGAGAATGCGTGTAATAGTGCAATAAGGACGCTCAACTGCCTGTAAAAGTGTCTCCATGTTAAGCAAGTAGTTGAAACTCAATTTAGTCCTGAATGCTGTTAGTCTCTCCCGGTGCTTTCAACCAGATTAGATCATGGCGGTGTTTTCCAGGCCACCCAAGGGAGGGTTCGTGCTCTATTGACACGGCAAGGTTGTTTACTGCAGAACAGGATCCTTTTGTTTAGAACAAACATGTCTGACCTTTGTGGCTCCAGTGTCCCCGTGGACAAGACGCATGAGGCTTGATATTCCCTTTTGCTGGACCTTATTCGCTCTCTCTCCTAAATTAAACCAACTTCAGTCCTTTCAATATTTATGTCATTGTCAGTTTTCAGTTTCGATGGCCTGAAAGTACTCGGGCTAAATGAGAGAGATTTTGGAAGAGTTTTGACCTTCACCTCACGAGCCGGCTGTTCAGGTGCTCTTTGTTTGACGGTAGCCGGCGCTGCATTTGATGTGTGTGCCGGCCGGCGAGTCTGTTGGAAGTTGGAAAGAGGGTTAGGAGGACAGGAGAGGCAGCCACCAGCTGAGCTTCTGAAACTGGCTGGCTGGAGGTCCTGTGGGGACCATCTTGTCTTAGTTGGCCTTACTTTTAAATGGGCCATAAGAGAGATCTCACTCCATCAGTGAGGCAGTCCAGTTTTGAGCTGCAGCTAGATAGACACTTTGAGGACTTACACTGTATAATGGTGCTTGCTAAGGCACCTAAATGATACTTTAAATCATGGGTCTTGTTGAGGAGAGGTGTGCTATAACTTTTCTAAGCAATTCAACTTATAATTTGTGCCTGGTGGACTATAAAAGACTAGAAGTATCCCATAGAATTGCATTAAGTAGGGGCCTGTGGCATAGCTGAGGATTTCATAGGGACTCTTTTGACTTGGACTAGAAATCCTGGCGTACTGCTAGTGAATTTTAAATACAATTTTTCTTAAGTTTTAAAGTTAAATAAGTCTTAAGTTTCTTTTTATTTACATATTGCTTGTGCATTGTTCTTGGTCTTATTTTAGCAGTGTCTAGCTGCTTATTTGGTGAGTGTGACAGATTTGTTTTTCCAGCTGAAGAACGATGAAAACACTGAGGGCCAATCAGAATCCACCTGATTTTAAAGAGCTCATGGCATGCATTTAAAGCGGCAGACATACCTGGATTGTGCACTCATAATGAACAGAACGTTATTTTGCATTGGTTGTGGATGCCAGTATAATTATTGTTATAGTTAACGCTCTTGATGTGAATGGCCTTTACAGTGTGGCGGTGAGTTTTAAAGTTTGAAAATGCATCTTGTTGTCAATTCAACTAACTACAGAATAAGAAAATCTATAGCATTTATCCCTGTTTTAAATGTGGATTTTTATGTTTAAATGGGCAGAAAAAACTCACCGTGCTTGATATAGATGTGCCGACGTCATAGTAGGAGCAGTGGTAGGACTACTTTGGTTCATCATCTGTTTTTATGTAAACAGTCTCTGCTTTTTCCAGCATGGTCGCCCACATCTGTGAGAACTGAAGAGAGATTCAAAAGGGGATCTGTAAATCTGAGATGTCAACATTTACCTGCCATTTTAGATGTATGTCACCCACCCAGGCCTCCACTTAACTGTGCTAGTGCTTTGAGTGTGGGATCCTGTCACAAATCTATCAACATGTCTAATTCCTCCTTGTATCTCTGTGTTTGAGTCTCAGCGTTATCACGATGACTGACAATGATTCAAAGACCACAGTCTGAGAGTGCTGTCAGAACAGAGAACACAAGAGTGCAGCCCTTTCTCCAGAGAAAGCACTCCGAGCTGCGCTGTCCAGATATCAACCTCACTGACAACTTCCAACATGCTAAGCAGTTCTGCCATGCTTTTAGTACAGACTGGGCATTTCCTCTTTCCAGTAGTCTGCATATTCACCCTAAAACAATAATTCTGTCATCTGATACCTCGTGACATTATCTAAAAAGCAGGGTGGCAATATTATCAAATAAGAGTTACCAAAGTCCTTTTCAAAGGAAGTCATTTCACTTGGTGGCCATATTTGCAATGCCTCTGGGCAGCTATTTCAGTCATGAAAGACCAACTCCTGTTACTTGAATGGGGAAATACTGAAAGGGTTTTCCGAACTCAGTTGAATAACATATTTCAAATCATCAACAAAATCTGACATGAACCGTTTCATAAATGTTGTTTCTCATGCTCACATAGCATTAAAGAGCATGTATTTCAGGTTGCCCCTACCAAGCTGCATATGCAGTCTGTTTTTATTGGAAACAGAGCTTCTAAACCTCTGTAGTGATGCAATTCTTGATTGTCTCTTTTATTTAGAAGGTGGGACTTCCACCATATTGTGCATTGCAGTTTCTCCCATTCATATCAATATGAGTGAACTGTCTTGGTTTATATACAGCCTAGAGTATTTGCTCAGTATTGCTGAAGCAGTTGAAAATAGAAAATGTGTGCTGTCCATTAACAGTCTGTCAATTCTTCCTGATTACAGCGTGATGCTGCTAATCTAAAATTGTCTGGCCAATATACTATACTGCTATATAACTATAAAAATACTTATAGCTTATACCTATATATTATATGTCAATAAATATGCCATTATATCATTGCTGATAATAGTAATCTATACTATTTTGTCTAAATAAATAAAAAATAAATCACTAAAAAAATAAAACTCAATCCTTTTGCTACAACTGAGTCAACATAGCATTATAATGTTAATTATGAAAAATGGATATTCTTTTGGAGGTTTGCAAAAGATTACATTTACTAGTTAAATTATCAGTGTTTTTAAAGATTTAAACTTAAAAGTGACCATTAGATGATGAGTCATGTTTAGATGTAAAATTAGAGGAAATAAGCATGAGCTATTAAATATCCAATATGGACCGATACTGATTGATTAAAAAATTCAAATATTAGCCAATATATTTAAATTTAATGTTTGACAGGAATGAAAATGAGAAGCACAGTGTGTGCAATGGACTGTACTATACTTTAACAGCATACCAATTGTTCAGCTGACAAAACACACTCACACACACACAAAAAACCCTTCAATATAGTACCTTTATACAGTATGTACCATTGTAAAGACTGTAGTTTATCCCTTACAGCCTCGTACCATCTGTACCATCACCAATATGGCACAGATATATTGTGCATCCCTTGAGCGAATGATCATAGACATGAGAAGTAGACAGTTAGAAATGCAGCACACTCAACACCATTTACAAGCAGAAGAAGGTGGAGAAGAAATATTGAAAAATATGAATGAGATTTGGGAGCTAGGGCTCTGACAGAATTTTGTTTTTGGGTTAAGATCATTTTTAACTTCAGACTGAAATGTTCACAGACGGTACAGCTGTGAGTGGAGGCCGAATCGGTGCTGGTGAGCTGAACTGAGAGGCAGTTTGAGGTGCAGGTGTTCATGTATTAAAGTGAAGTCAGGTTCACCGCTGGGATCACTGTCAGTCGCATATTAAAAATGGGCAATCTCAGAGTGGGCCAGCTAGGTTAAAAGCTTCCCAAACTGTTTATTAGTACTTATAAAGCACATATTCTGCATCTATGTATTTAGATTTAAATAATATAATGTATTTAAATAAATAGTTTTAGTCTGCAAGAACACAATAAGTGACTTTAAAGACATAATGGTACTATAATTCAAATAAATTATATTCTTTTGAACTTCTGTTCACCAAAGAATCCTGAAAAAATATTAAACACAAAGTTTAATTATCAACATTGATAATGATAATAAATGTTTCTTGAGCATCATGTGACACTGGAGACTGGAGTGATGGCTGCTGATAATTCAGCTTTGCATCACAGGAATGAATTACATTTTAAAATATATTACAATGGAAACAGTTATTTAAAATTGTACTAATATTTCACAATATTACTGTTTTACTGTATTTTTGATCAAATAAATGCAGCCTTGATGAGTATAAGAGGCTTATTCCAAAAACATAAAAAAAATCGTATGCCACCAAACTTTTGAAACTTTACCCACTCTATATAATTTAGTCGCAAACGAAACAGAGTTGGTAAAGAATGAACGGTCACTACTGGAAACTTTGTCTGAATGACTTCATTCATAATATAAGATTTTTTACCAAACACTTGGAGTCGGTCAACAGGTTCTGTTTTCTGGAAGTGCACAGAAAGGCACGAGGGTCAGGGCAGACCCCTTTTTTAGACAGCCCGGTTGAAACATGGTTGAAGTTTTTTAGTATTGACCCTATTGGGTATTGATGCTATTGTATGAGCCTGATCGATGTTAATGCAGTGAATACCCTCTGGCCAGCAATTGAATTGGGCTTTCTGCTGTAGAACACAGGGGAATATGCATATGCAAGCTTTCCACTGACTCAGCCAGGTTTTGGATTGAAAGGAGAAAATTATGATTGAAGTTAAATGAGAATTAAATTGAATGATCTCACAAGCTTTAACACTGATGTGAGTTACATTTTCATTGCTTTTTTTAGATCTTGCTTTTTCTAATGGGCAATCTCAGAGTGGGCCAGCTAGGTTAAAAGCTTCCCCAGGCTATCAGTCACACTTTTAATTGAAATGCAAGTATGTTAGGACACCGGGGCTCTTTTTAAGCACAGCTGCTGGCCTTACCTGAGTTGACAAAGACGGGAGGCTTTGGTTGAATGTGTAAAAATATATCAAAAAGCAGCGAGGTATACGATTAGCCTACTTTACCTGACAGAAACAGCATGTCTTGGGTTGCATGAATACTACACAAAAAGAAAAGAATAGCTGCAGAATACCTGATATTTTCTTCAGGGAGCAATTCAGGTCACCTCTCAAGGGTTTTACTGGTTAGCATTGTCCAGTTAGCCTCAACTGCTAGTGGCATCTTACAGCTGCTATTGAGATGAATGGCAAATGCTAACTGTTAGCTTTCTCTAGGTATTCTCTTAAGTAAGCTGCTGTGACATATTGACTTCAAAGACTTCCAAACAGTTTATGAAGAACATATGCTTTTGTTATGTTTTTTATGTGATCAAGTCAAACGTGATGAGTATAAGAGGCTTATTCCAAAAACATAAAAAAAATCGTATGCCACCAAACTTTTGAAACTTTACCCACTCTATATAATTTAGTCGCAAACGAAACAGAGTTGGTAAAGAATGAACGGTCACTACTGGAAACTTTGTCTGAATGACTTCATTCATAATATAAGATTTTTTACCAAACACTTGGAGTCGGTCAACAGGTTCTGTTTTCTGGAAGTGCACAGAAAGGCACGAGGGTCAGGGCAGACCCCTTTTTTAGACAGCCCGGTTGAAACATGGTTGAAGTTTTTTAGTATTGACCCTATTGGGTATTGATGCTATTGTATGAGCCTGATCGATGTTAATGCAGTGAATACCCTCTGGCCAGCAATTGAATTGGGCTTTCTGCTGTAGAACACAGGGGAATATGCATATGCAAGCTTTCCACTGACTCAGCCAGGTTTTGGATTGAAAGGAGAAAATTATGATTGAAGTTAAATGAGAATTAAATTGAATGATCTCACAAGCTTTAACACTGATGTGAGTTACATTTTCATTGCTTTTTTTAGATCTTGCTTTTTCTTAAGCTCCAAAATACCAAACTCTGGGAATAAAATAAATTATTACTAAATAAATAAATTTCAATCTCTACAGCTGACCTGAATGTTCTTGTTCATTTTAGCCGATACAAAAATGCCCAAATTTCCTTAGAGACCCGAGGAAAGAATTTTTATATGATTTCAGGTTTTTTTTAATCCATGATGAGCTGTTTATATTTCTGCTAAATGCGAATAGAACGAGAAATGCCTCACTTTTGATTCATAGTGTCGCACTGATTCATGTCGTGCTCTGTTTATGCATAATTATACATTACATTCTACATGATCTGGCTTGAATGAAAGTAAATAGGGTGTGTAGATGGTGCTGATGATGATTGGTGAAGTAAAGACCTGTAAGAAGGCTTCAGTAATAGTGCTGCAGTGCTCCTCAAACCCATTTAACCCATAGGACCATTTAACTGCTTGCTGCAGTTGCTAGGCAACAGGAGATGGGTAGCCTCACAGTACATGACTACTTTTGAAGCGCTCTCTCTCTTTCTCGCTATTTCTCTCTGTCACTCTTGCGGATGCACTGTCCCAAATATCACTGCATCTTGAGATTAAATTCAGCTAAATAGAATTGTTTTTGGGTCAGAGCGCAAAAAAGTGGCGTATCAAAGTAAACTTAACTTCCCTTTGGTGGTTTCAAGCTGTTGTAGTGTCAGTTTTAGCTTCCACTGATTATTTTCCTCACAGCATCAATTACATAAAAAAGGAAGCGTTTGGTTCAGATAATCCGAAATAAAACTGTGACCAAACTCATGTCTCTCATGATGCCACGATCAGTTGTGAGAGTAATATTCGGTCAGGAATATTCTTTTAATTGACCATTTTTTAATTATGTAGACTATAATTATTTTAGGGATGAAATGCAATATTAAAGATACTGTAGTGGCTGTTGTGAGCAGTCTGTGATTTGATTTTGATTTTATTTCATTTTCTTTTTCCTGTAAGATGGGGTGCCAGCTGTACTTGAACCACCAACTGTTGTTTTATTCAGGAATTTGCCAAATAATGTCTAAATCTTGGGATGCATCAAATATCAGCACCTTATCAGTTATCTGCAGACATTTGTGAATATATTGCTTTCTACCAATACTGGATATTTATTGGAAAATATAGAGTATTGACTATTTATTTTAGATGTAATGTGTGTTTTGTGTGTGTGTTAAAAATACAGACATGGTCAATTCAGACAGGTACAAAATCACAAAGTATGTCTGTCAAACACAAATTTAACTCACCTCAGGGAAAACTAGTCTTGTCTGAAGAGGGCTTTTAGCACGTGTACAGTGAATTTATAGATAAATCAGAGCGCAGATCTCTCTGTGCCTGTCGTTGGCTGGCCTCTGATCCTGGATCAGTTGCAAGTGAAATCACTGCTCTGTTTTAACTGGAATCTACACACACGACCCATCGCTTTTAATATAGTTCAATTATATTAATATAGTATAAATCAGTAATCAGCATAGCTCTAGTCATGAAGTGTGATTTACTTGTGCCTCTGTCATCACCGCTGACTGTAGACTGAGCGCACACGCTGTACTGAAAGCAGCTGTTGTCGCTGTAGCCGAATGATGTCACTGGAGCAGTTAAAGGACTGAGCCGTGATCTGTGGGTTGTTTGGAGGTTACACTGCATGTGTGATTAGATTCCATGGAGATTACATCCATGGCCTCCTCCTTAATCATTCCTCATCTCTTTTCCTTGTATTTGCTCTTTTGTCCCCTTACTTTTATTGGTAAAATTATTTTTATTAAAGGGTAATAGCATGCATGATACTTTGATTTATTCCATTGTGCTAAATGGTTAACAAAGTATTTTCATTTTATGTGTTTTAACGACGATTATTTTGGATTAATTGTGTGGAGTATTTTATTTTATTTTATTTTGTTTTTCAATTCAATTAAAACCCCTTTGAAGACAGGCATCTTCAAATAGCTGCTTTTAAAGCATTTTATTATTAAATTTTTTTGCTCCTCCTTTTTCGTTAGCTACTTTGGATAAAAGCATCCGCTAAATTCATAAATGCAAATTTTATTTTCAATTATGCATATGCATTTGGTAGGATATATCAATAGTGACTTGTTGTTGACTAAAGGTTTACATTTTTGCTAGTAAAGTTTAAAACAATTGTACTTTTATTAACATGTCTCAACACCCTTTCATCCATTCTTTCATCCATCTAATTCTTTTAAATGCACAATTGTATCTCATGTAAATGCCCACTAAGAAATGCATATGATTATTATAAGGTGAACAAATCAGTTAAGTACATTTTACAAGAAAATACTATTTCAAAATGATTGTTTCTACAATTGTTTTTTTTTCAGTGTAGGTTGGAAGATTTTTTATTTGTTGTTCAATTTGTGGTGCCCTTTTCAACTTTGCCGTCTTTCTTTCTGCTTTTATAAGCCATATCCTCTTTTTATTTTTGTATTATAGTAATTCTTTCTCACTTCTGTGTTATCCTCCATCCGTTTGTCATGTGTGTTTGCCTCTGTCCGTTTTGCTGTCTCTCTGTGTGTGTGTGTGTGTTTGCGTGGGTGGCGGGGGAAAGGGTTGTGTGTGGGACAGGTATAGCGGGGGGTCGTGGTCCAGAGGGGGCGGTGAGCTGCACAGATAGACTCTTCAGCGGATTCACAAGCAGTCAGTGGAGAGGCTTCTTCAAACAGATGGGATGGGTAGAGTGGAGACACGGGCCTGTCACGGGGCAAACACACGCACACACACACTCCCTCAGAACTCAACCCTGTGACTCCAGTGAAAAAATGCTTTACGCTACAGTATTGAAGAGATAGAAACTGTACATGACTTGTTGAAATGCTTATTTTACCTGTTATCCTTCGGTACATTTTTGTTATCGGTGTATTGCAGTCACATACAGTGTTGGAAATATGATACATTATTGCGGTACACCTCTGATACCGATATCTATTTTTGTGTTACTTTTTGTCACCGTCTGTTGGTCGAGTATGTGTTTCATGTACAAAGTGTAATTTTGTGCTATGGACAAGTGTTTGTCAGCTCACCATTGATGTTCTTTAAGAGAGGAGTGATATGCTTTTGTCAAGTTTGTCGCTTCATGTGATGGAAAAGGGAGAGGTTTCCTATCTATTTTTCTGTAAATGAAATCAAATAAATAAAAAGACAGTGCTTCCCTCATTTTAAACAATGGTTGCAAGAATTGTCTCATTGTTTGGCTTTGGAAAAACCGGGTTTAGTAAATATTCGGGTCTAGTATCTGAAACACAACATACACTAGTCTTTTCAGCAAGGCTAATTCATTTTTGTGTAATATAAACAACAAAGCAGTTTAGCTTACTCTTAGTTTTCTTAAAGTTAATTTTCTCTAGTTTACTTGTACAGTAAAGCATATTTCATACGTAACCTCATTAAACTTGTCGATTCTATCAACCTCAGATATGATTCAGATTCATTTATCACGTTTGTGCTAATCGGCATCATCCAGAGCAGGGCAGAGTGCTAGTGCACTACACCATGTTTACAGCACTCGAAGTGTGTTTAGCTGCAGGCCGCAGCACAGAGGAGGAGGAGGCCGGTGTGTGTGTGTGTGTGTGTGTGTAGTGTGAGAGAGGAGAAGTTGAGGACAGCTGTGGATTGACGGCTGACTCACTGACCTCATCCCTGCATCGCTGTAAGGCAGCTCAGCGTAGCGCTCAGCGGCCCGTGGTATTTTTATTTAGAGCGTAGGCTGGCCCTACTCACTTGCATAACTCCCATTACCACAGGCAGAAAAGGTGAAAATCAAATATCTTTTTTCTTTGTGAACAATCACTCGTATCTCCTGTTGAAAAAAAGCGAGCGTTCGCTGCCTGTCTTCCAGCGCTCGCGCTCCCCTTCTGCTTCTCTCTCTCTCTCTCTCCGTCATTGTTGTTCTGTTATTTGACTTTGTAATGTTCCTGAGCTTGAGTGAGAATCACTCGTTTTAGTGGATGGAAGGTCAGATGAAAGGTTTCTTCTCCTCTGTGTGAGATCACACACACATCGCTGAAGGGATGCCGTGTTCAGACCTCAATTAACTTTCAAAAGACAAATTACTTTGTTATTCAAATCAAGACCCAGTAAATGTGATAAAAGGTCCAGATTAAATTGGTTGGTGTAATACAATCAGCGTTAGGGAGTATCTACTGTAAATAAAATTAGCACTGCTTATCTTTTTATCAGAGGAACACTAACATAGATTTTTAGAAAAAAATAATCCATCTATGTCTAGGGATTCACTCAACTCAAGGTGCGATTCGATTCACGATACTGATTACACAATATGATTTTCTCAGATTTTTTAACAAAATGAGATTTAACACAAATTCTAAATTTAAAAAAATGTGTCATTTTATTTCTCAGACAAATTGTTGCACAATTCTTTGTGAAACTGAAATATGTCAAATAACAAAACTAAACTGAAAATTTAAAACAAACACTCAATAAAGACATCACTTAATATAAACAAGGTTTGCTCGTGCTTTTTTCCATTTAAAATTAGAGGCAATCTCTGCATTTTAATCACAATCTAAACAAAGATGCCGCATACATGCAGGATGAGCAGTTTTTAAACTAAATTAGAAAACCAAAATGGCCTGAATTTAGTTTGGTGAAACTGCACTGCATAAAACATATCTGCACGAAACAAAAACAGCAGACGGACTGAATGAGAACGCAGATTCACTCTCTGACAGCTGGTGGCGCTTATGGAACAGCAGCGATACCGCGTTTCCTTGGTTGCCGCTGTAAACAAATCAGCGCTGAGCATATACATATTACTTTAATATGCATTATACAGATGTAAGATGAAAAGAAAATATTATCTAACCTTTTCTAAAGACAGCTCCTCTCAGGTGTACGTTCATATAAACTCCCACCCCTAACTTTATTGCCATTCATTTAACATCTCAACTGATGTTAAGCCATGCAAAACAAACACAATGGTAATCCTTATGACCCCACTTGATAAATCAATGTCTTCTAAAATGCTAAGATTAACTTATGGATTGTCATGTTTGTTTTGCAGGTTTTTTGAAGCATCAAGTTCGAGGGTCCCATTCATTTGCATTATATGTGCTCAATGAGATTTTTTTTTTTTTAAATCTTTGTGTTCCACATAAGAAAGAATGCCACATACATCTGGGACAGCATGAGTGTGAGTAAGTGATGAGAGAAGTTTCATTTTTGGATTTAGTATCCCTTTAACTACATGTTTCAGTAGTATGACAGCTCAGCTGTTTTGAAAACTGTGTAGGTTTTCTAGTAACAAGCTGCTTCCTAACAAGTAGTGGTGTACAGTAGTGTGACAAAATACTACTTTGCTGTTTCTATGTCACATTGCATTACACGCACAGGCACAGCTCTACAGTCGAGCGAAACGAGGCAACACTTTCCTAGAATGTTCTTTTCTGTCATTACACAGCTTTGTAAAGTCAGTTTCTGTTTTGTGAATCGGTTCTTTCAGGATCATAAAGAAGTGTTTCACATGATTCTTTTTATTTTATTTTACATTTTTAAAGAAGTCTCTTATGCTCATTCAAAAATGCAGTATAAATGTGTCTTCCTTATTGTGATTTAATACTTGCTGGACCTTCTGGAGGAATTCATGTAGGAAAAGTGTCACATTTGATTAAGGAACAGAAAGAGGAATCAAACCAAAACTGAAGGTAAATCTCTCTCAACCTGTCTCAATCCTTCATGCTAGCTATAGTCATAATGGACTTCCCTGCAGGGAAAGCTGTCTGTGCCATGTGCACAGTATAATAATAAAAAAACATAGCCTCTAGGGGTATATTTAAATAACCTGTTTTAAAAACATAACCAAGAGCCAGAGTCAGCAGCCATGATATTCTAGCCCCAGATCTTCAGATGAAAACCTGTTCTCCTCAGCTGAGAGACGCAGGTGCTTGCAGTGTCTCTGGCGTGTATATCCTGTTCTAACAGGAAGCCCTGGGCTCCACTTCCCTCTCAGCCAGCTCAAACCGCTCTGCCAAGGCTGTGACAGACATCAGCTGCCAGAGAGTCATTAGCAGTGAAAGCCATTCTCTCTCATTATCTAGATTTCAGGAAGAGGGAACGCCGAGGCTGGTGGGAGCGCCGCCTTGGCTGAAGACTGGATGAGGTGTGTGTGGATCCGTCTTTCTCTGTAATGTCTCAGAAATGAGAAAGATTAGAAAGACAGCGAGAGGGAGAATGGGAACGAACGCCAGGTTTAATTGGCATGCGACTGATTCGCCGTGCGGGCACCGCTGCCAGGGCAGTGTAAAGCTGGAAACCGGAGTGCCAGCCTGTGTGTAGATTGAAGTGAGGGGGTGAGAATGAAAGAGATGGAGAATGAAAAAGAAATAGTTTCTGCTCCTTTTTATTGAGTGGCCTAATATGGTGGGTGGAAGCCTCATTGATTGAGTTCTCAGCAGCTGCATTATATAAAGGCCATATGGGAGTGGAGGGATATCAGACCAACTCTAGACTTCTCTTTCAGTCTTTTTTATTTTCTCATGGCCTGGTCGTATATTGTGTGGCGTGCATGGGGTTTTTCATGTCTAGAACTGCACGGAATAAAGGAAAGAATCAGTGCAGTGATGGTCATGATAGTTGCGTTAGGATGTGTTTGTGTGTGAGTGTGATCCACCCACTCGGCTGGTGTGATGGGATGATGTGTGAATATGCAGAGCTGCACCGCTGCACGCGTCAAGCACAGGAGCCCTGAGCCCTCAAGAGCTTCATGACACTAATAATGGAAACATTGAGATGTCATGTTGCAGAAGCACAGTAAGCATTCGAAAACATGGAAGAAGTGCAATATACTATATCCATTTTCCTTTTATTTATATGATTTTATTAAATTATAATAAAATATACGATATTTTTATGTAAAAATGACTATACATTGTCTTTCAATTAACAAAAATATGTTTTTTAATTATACATATGTAATGTATATAAATGTGTACTGTCCTATATTACCTATATTATTTTCTCTTTCTCACTCTCTCTCTCTTTCTCTATTTTATATACTCACACATGCACACATTTGTATTTTTTACTCTTCATTTTTTCAATTGTGATGCACAATATATCAGTACCAGGTCAGTCAATATACAAGTTATCTGTCAATTTTTGTTATTTGGTCATTTTGATGATATTGGTTAATTAACTGATCACACTTATTTCTCCATTTTTACACATTACCTTTACCATCGAATTCACTTGTAGCGTCTAAAATGGCTGATTTGTATTTTTTTGTGTTTTATTTTTCATTTATTTAGACAAAAATAGTAGAGAATTGTAATATTACTCACTTGTCATTTATTACTATAAAAATAACTATGGTCTCTGACAGTATCTGACAGAATTTTAATATCAGTGCATGCCTATAATTATATAAAAATCTTGAATTCAAGAATTCACTAATGTCATATTATAAATTTTGATTTTACATACAGATAATACAAATGGAAAAGATAGCAATAAAGACAAAAAAGTGTCTAAAAATTTGTCACTGACACTTTTTAGGGGGCCAACCTGTCATCTTTTTTTAAGTGTAAGATGCATCTGTTGTTGATTGTGTGGCGGACAGCAGGAGTGTGTGTGTGTGTGTGTGTGTGTGCTGCTGTGATGTTCAGATGTGTTAATCTCAGTGAAGCCTCACTCTTAACAGTCCCATCAGCACTGAGCGCAGGATCAACCCAGCTAATCCAGCTGACATCCGTCCTCTGTGTGTTTCAGTGTGTGTGCTTTTGACTGCCACAAGTTTGTGAAATCTGAAAGTTTGGTAAAAACCTTGTGTATGTACATTTTTGAAAGGAAAAAATAGGGTAACGTTTTACAATAATGTCCCATTTGTTAGCAGTAGTTTCTGCATTATCTAACAGTCACTTACAATGAGCAATACAGTAGTTACAGTATTTATTCATATTTGTTAATGTTACAAAAATGGTTCACATGGTTAATTTTTACCAGAACATGTCCTGGTCACGTTTCACCCCAAAAGAAAACAAGTGAAAGAAAATGTAGTAATTTGCTATTCAAATGGCATATAAATATCTGATATATGTTGTTATTTCAGGTTGGAGCTACTCTCTACCACTGAAAAAAAGTCAAAGTGGAAGTGTTCATTTAGTTAGATAAATATGTAAGTGTATCCTTGGCATGAGGACCATTGTAGTGACTTTTAGAATCATATCACACTACTAAAATGAGGAAGAACTTGTACTTTAGATTGAAAGACAAGCTTGTTTGAATTTTAAGAGCAGGCTGTTGTCCATCGGTGTTTAATGATCTAAGAACTAAGCTAGCTGTTATTGTCACTATTCCTGCTCGCTGTTACGTTGTGTGACTTGTTGTATGTTTTAGCTTAGAAATTCATATTGTGAGTGTGACCTGTGTGTATATGTACAAAGGAGTGTCTGATGTTATGTGTGCAGCGTGAACATTTGATTATGAGTGAGAATTCACAGCGCGTATTATGTATCCTAAATTGATAATTTATGAGTGTCTCCTCAGTAAAGGGAATCAATTTTCCAGACAGTTAAACCCAGTTGTTTAGTCATGGTTGGAAAAGCTGCATACAAATATTAGGTTAGCAAATTAACATAATTAGGATCAGAATAACATTTTGTTATTGCCCTAAGCTTTTCCTAGTTTTTTTTAAATTTTTTATTAAGTTTCAGTTTCCTTAGTCATACTTTTATGAACAGTTTTAAATGTGAATTTTCATGAAGATGCAGTTAATGCAGTTAAAATGAATACATCATTCAATCATTTTTTAAAAATGTATTTCATTTAAATATAAACAAAATAAAATTTGTAGCTGAACATAAAATAAAATAAAGAATCAATTCATATATAAACTGGTCTGATCTTAAAGGGGTCATCGGATGCAAAATTCACTTTTCAAGTTGTTTGAACATAAATGTATGTTGGAAGTGTGTGTACACATTCATCCTATAATTATAAAAATCAATCCAGTGTTTTTTTTTAAATCCCTATTTTAAAATCCCCTTTCTCAAACCAGGCTGTTCTGAGATTCCTGTCAGAATGACGTAGTTCTGTACAGGCCCCCCCCACGATAGTTGATTGACAGTAGTGTTTCAGCACAGACTGGACTGGTGTCTTACCTTAGACCCGCCCTGAGTGAGCTGTCATCAGTTCGCCATTGTGTTGACTCTGGTGCAGGGGAAGACAAGAATGTCTCAGATTAAGCGATTGAGGTGCTTTATTGTTGGATGTAATAATGAATATAGCAATCGTCATTTACTCCCGACATCTGAGCCGCTGAAGACGCAGTGGATTA
>NW_015648615.1:229765-243994 GCF_001515625.1 Sinocyclocheilus rhinocerous
AGCTGATTTTGACAGGTTTAAAAAGGTGTTTTTTACACTAACATTGAGAAATTTTAACCAAAGTATGTTATAGACTTTTAATTAAGACCCTAAAGAATCATATCAACTTGTGCAAAATGAGCATCCGATGACCCCTTTAAATTCACCTTTTTTTCACTGACTGTTATTTTTTATATTATTATATATTGTTATTTTTGTTATATTTGGGAGAAGATACACTCTAAAAAATTAAAAAGGGACAAACCCAGCTATTGGGTTGTTTTGACTGTTATATTTAACCCAGCATTTTTTAGAGTGTAGTGGATTGAGTCTCTGCAAAATAAGGTTTCTTAGATATTTGCTTAGAGATATTTCACCCCATAAAATTTAAATTCCGTCATCATTTACTCACCGTCAAGTTGTTTCAAACCTGTTTGACTTTTTTTGTGAAACATAAAAGAAGATATTTTGACAAATGTGTCAGTGTTTTGCCCATACAATGAAAGCCAAAGGTCACCAAAACTGTTGGGTAACCAACATTTTTTAAAATATATTTTCCTTTGAGGAACATACAAGTTTGCATTCTACCTAGGTTGAATGCATTGTGCGATAAGTTGCTTAGAGATATTTCACCCCATAAAATTTAAATTCCGTCATCATTTACTCACCCTCAAGTTGTTTCAAACCTGTTTGACTTTTTTTGTGAAACATAAAAGAAGATATTTTGACAAATGTGTCAGTGTTTTGCCCATACAATGAAAGCCAAAGGTCACCAAAACTGTTGGGTAACCAACATTTTTTAAAATATATTTTCCTTTGAGGAACATACAAGTTTGCAACGAGATGAAGGTGATTTTGGGGTGAACTGCCCGTTTACAGCATTAGATTTATTGAGCATTACATGCAGGCTTTCTACTGATCTGAAAAGCCTTCAAAAGCCCTCAGATGGAGATGGATTGGAGATCGAATGTCCGAGAATGTCAAATTTGGCAATATCCGTTTTCTTGAGATGGAGTGAACCAAAAACAGTGGTCATTTTATGTTGTCATGACGTGTTTTTGAATACTCTGCTCAACAATGCATATTTACATTCAGAAATGCACAATAAGTGTTGTTTTGCATCATTTTAGGAGTACACTTGCAGGATACAGATAATAGACTTGGATGAAAAGTCACATTAGATATTTAACAGTTCCAACATATTTTCATATTTTCATCAACCTCCAAACAGTAAGGACTGATTTTCCTCCTTTGTGCACAATTCATTCTCGGTGTTCTGATTGGCTGTTTTGACAGAGCAAGGCTTCCCATGTAAACTCAGCTGAACTCTGTTTAATTCACCTCCTTTAGGGTTGTGTGGGGGAAAACAAGCTGTTTTTAAGTGTTCATCCTTATCTTCCTTCAGCTTGATTCAAGTTAGCAGCTCTAACACCTTGTTGTGCTCATGAAGCCTTAATGATGCTGCACCACGAGGAATATCTTTTGCATGCTGTTCCATTTCTAGTAAACAAGCGCACAAACTCCCTTCCCTTCCTCCTAATCTGCATCTCCCTGACCCTGACAGCTGGGCTGAATTCAATATCGAGATGAACGTTCCCAGTCATCTCCGGGATCGCTCGCACATCTCTCGCGCCCGTGAATTCAAATCGTGAAAGGTTCTTTCATGGCTTCTCTGGCCAGACGTGGCTTGCTATAACTGGAGGTTCTTTTTAAAGGTTCGCAGTTGTCCAGAAGGCAGATATGCTTGGATGTTGAGTGCATGTGTGTTTGTGTGGGCGTGCTCGTGTACGTGTGTGCGTTTGAGCTGCAAGTGTGCGAGTACGTGGGTGTGCACCGTTGCTGTTTGTCTGTGAGCGACTGACTGATTAGCAGGAGAGGACTAATGCCTGTGCTTTTCTGAGCTAATTGAATTCATCTCCGAGCCGCATCTGCTGGGACGAAGTTTGGTGTCTTAACGGGGTGTTCGACATGGTTGCGTTTGCTAGGCGCTGAGCCGCTAGCGTGGCATGGATATTTAATGGGCTGTTTAATTATGAAGGGCCAGATCATTCTCGCTGTGAAGGGACGTGGGTTGCTACATGAGCCTTTCTCTCGTTCTGACCTTTTAAGAGTGCTGGAGAGAGAAAGAGTCAGGGAAACTCCTACTGGGCCTGATCCTTCTCCATCAGGCTGGCCATTATGTAAGCGTGCGCTCAATAGACCCTGTGAGAGGCTGTTTAACTGAGCCGCTTGGAGATGGCAGTCTGCGCTTCACCTCTGGGTTGATCTTTATCCTGTCACCAAGAGCAGAAGAGGAACTTCCCGTATCTGAACGCTTATACCTCTTGGTAGATGAGAGATATATTTGTATAAATGTTTACATTTTAGAAACTGTTGCTGTTTATAAACAGGTTGTTTTTGTGTGTGATGTTTTTAAAATTTGTATGAATGACAGTTGATCTCAAACTTTGGCACGTGGATTGTTGCCCAGTGCTGTGGAAATTTACAAAACTACAGAATACAAGAGTTTTATTTCAGTGTTATTCATTTATTTATTTAAACGTCCAATCTAGTTACTATTTTAATTCTGTCATCATCTATATCCAATTCAAATTCTGCCATTATTTACTCACCCTCATTATTTACTCACCTACTGTCATTCCAAACCCATAAGACCTTCATTCATCTACAGAACACAAATTAAGAAATTAATTGAAATCTGAGAACTCTCTGACCCTCCATAGACTGCAAGGGAATTGACACGGTCAAGGCCCAGAAAGGTAGTAAGGACATAATTAAAATATTCAATGTGACTTCAGTAGTTCAACCGTAATTTTATGAAGCTGTGGGAAAAAAATGTTGTGTGCAAAGAAAACAAAAAATAACGACTTTATTCAACAATTTCTTCTCTTCCGTGTCAGTCTTTAAAGGTGCAATAGGTGATTGTCTTCAGAAACATTTTTTGTTATGCTGGTTGAAAGTCTCTTCACATCCCGATAGCAATCATTAAGTTAAGTGGTCTAAATGTATTTGTATGTATTTCAACATGCATTTATCATTCTTACAATCACTGCCAGAATGTCCAACTTCACCATGATGAACTTAAAATGTAGTTATTTTTCCTCAACAGTTCTCCTCACAAAACGAAATTCATTTCAAACACAAATTTAGAACAGAGTGGAAATTATTAGCAACACCAAAATAACAGCAAAGCTAATGTTTTCTATTAGTTTAAGCACAAACTAAGAAAAGTAAAACCAAACTTTGTGGCAATAATTAAGACCAAACTGAACATGGTGTGTGTTAATGGTGCATGTCAGCAATGTTGTCTCGGCGGGGGAGGGGCGGGGCGTGGTGGAGGTGGGGCTTAGGTAGACGATATTATCGGATATTTTTAAAGGCGATAATCGTTAAGATATTTTTTACATATCGCCCAGCCCTATTATGTACTGATACCACAATGATGTTAGACGCTGCACTGCCCAGTCCCACCAGGATTTTGTTGGACTTTTTTTTAGGTCTAAAACGACTGTGTTTTCTGTGGCTTTTCTTAGAAATTGTGGTGACCCCACGTGGCAAACCCACGAATAATCATGATATACTTATGTTCTTATAATTAAGACCAAACTGAACATGGGGTGTGTTAATGGTGCATGTCAGCAATGTTGTCTCGGCGGGGGAGGGGCGGGGCGTGGTGGAGGTGGGGCTTAGGTAGACGATATTATCGGATATTTTTAAAGGCGATAATCGTTAAGATATTTTTCAGCATTACAATGGAAACTAATCCCGTATTTTCTAATAATATTACTAAGGGGCAACATGTATATTGAAAATAGCAGAGGACCTAGGACAGATCGTTGTGGCACTCCATATTTTACTGGTGATAATTGAGATGACTCCTTATTTAAATAAACGTGGTAAAAATAAAGTGGTAGCGATCGGACCGGTAGGATCTAAACCATCTTAAAGCCTGCCCTTGAATACCGGTTTTAAAGGCGATAATCGTTAAGATATTTTTTACATATCGCCCAGCCCTATTATGTACTGATACCACAATGATGTTAGACGCTGCACTGCCCAGTCCCACCAGGATTTTGTTGGACTTTTTTTTAGGTCTAAAACGACTGTGTTTTCTGTGGCTTTTCTTAGAAATTGTGGTGACCCCACGTGGCAAACCCACGAATAATCATGATATACTTATGTTCTTATTTTTAATGACAGTAAGAGCACAACTACCTGTAAATACTTTTGTGCATAATTACTGAAATTGTGGTTCTGGTTCGCCATGCACAAGGCAATGGTGACACCAGAATAGAAATACTCATAATTCTGCCTGAACTTTTCTTTCCTTTCGAAACACCTGTAAAGTGTCTTGGGTCGGGAAGGATCTCTGCTTACTTTAAAGTGTAATTCATTGCAGTGCAGCAGCAGGACATTTATTGATTATTAGTTTGGATTCTGAATTTTAGATTTTTATTAATAAATATGCTTTTTAGCTAATAAATATGAAGGATCACATCTTGATGCCTCCGCCCCCACATTCACGTACATGCTATGCAACACAGGCAACGACAAGGAGTATGTTCTCTCACTTTTTGGACACATTTTGGGAGTCAATGCTTGAAACAGGCAGTGGAGGAGGTTTAGATGTTCCAGGCTTATAAAGTGGAAATAAATGTCTTTTTATCATAGCTAAGGAGAAGCAAATGAACAAACAAGCAAAGATGACACAAGTATATTCAATCAAAAGACAGCATATTTTAGTTCTTTGAAACACAGCAAAACCAACATTACCAAAAAAATTAAATAAATAAATAATAAAAAAATTATAATTAAATTAAATTAAATTCAAGTTTATTTGTATAGCACTTTTTACGATACAAATCGTTGCAAAGCAACTTTACAGAAAATTAAGTTTCTACAATATTTAGTAGTAACTTATCAATTTGTTTAACCCAAGCTAAGGAATAATAATGCACATTTGATCAGATATAACTGCAGTCCAAGATTATGAGATGCATTATTTGAAGAAGCTGAAGTATTAGACTCTGTAGAATCTACATTTGCTATTGTATTTCTGATGTTATCTATTTTATCAGTGAAGAAATTCATATAGTAATTACTATTAAACTGTGAGGGAATATTTAGATCCGCGTTTAAACCTGTATCCTGTTTTCTGAGTAACATTGAGAATATTACTATATTGTTGCAACACCGCCGCCACGACCAGTCTGACGGGGCTCATGCTTATAACAGTCCTCTTCAGTGTCTCCGTCTGCCGCAGCTTGGTGTCGTTAACCCCTGCGTGAAGCACGACCGCTCCGGGGCTCTGTTTTATATATTTATAAATAAATAAATATATAAAACAACCTTGGCATCCATATTCAGGCATTCAGGCCTGATTCTCCAGTAATAAGTGTGAAAATAAGTGTTTTCCATTGTTTAATTTTCACTCTTTGCATCGCCAAACAATACTATTCTGCTCTACTAGTGTATCTACAGATGCAGCAGCCAATGAGCATGAGGATTCTCTTTAGTGAAACACTGTGGGTGACTCGCACAATACATAATTAAAACACTTTTTATAGAAAACTATTATTAGTACTCATGTGAGTTTACGCCATTCAGATGATTCTTCATCTACTTATTTCCTAATCTGTAAAACTTTAAATTAGCAGCAAACTGCTGAATGCACTTTTAAATATTCTAAACTGAACTGAAGATCCTTTCTTTGAGTGTTTATGAGAGATGTAGCAATGTGTGATTTGTGAAGGAATCATGCTTTTGAAGAAAACTTGTAATATTGTGTGTGTGTACTTAAGCTTTGAAAGTTCTCGTTCATTGTAATTGCACAGCTAAAACTGACCAAGAAAAGCTATTTTGTTGCAAGGAAGAAAGTAAAAGAGTAGTAGATCACATTTTTGGGTGGAGTTGTTCTTTTTAATATAGTTTGTGTACAATGCATACATAGCCACTGCAGGATGTAAAAATATAAGTGGTGTTGATCGTTCTCAAGTGCTGATCATAGTCTGCACATCACAATTTTATTCTGAGCACTAAAAAGAGAGGCAAAAAAGGAGTTGTTTGCCAAAAGGCGAGATGAAAATCTATCATGTGTTTTGTCTACTTTTGGCTCCAATACACAGGATTCAGCACTCCGTTTTGAAGTGATTCTATGCACTTCTAAAGAGGAGAAGTTTAAAGATCAAATTCAGAAATCTATTTACTATTTAAGTGTTTTGGGCTAAAGATGTTCTCAGAATGGCAGCTCTGGATCTTTCTATGATAAATAGCAGCCGTTTATAACTTCAGTTCCCTAAAACCTTTGCCCTCCAACTGATCAGCCCCCCCCGCCAAGAATTTGGTCATATTCTGTTCAAGCACTGTTATTTACCACATTTATTTATTTTTCAAATTTTTTAAACCTATTTTCTTAGTACTATCTTTGTTCTTAAAAGAAAAATATCTGATAAGATGTGATTCTTCTTTCTCTTTTTATTCAATAAGAAATGTGGACTAGAAAAAAGGTTTTTAATGGACAGTAAAATTGCATATTAACACATTATTGTTTTTATAGTAATCTGGTCCTTCCACAGATCTGCAAACGAGCTAATCAAGGGACTGATTGTTCTGTTGCCCAGTTCCCAATTCAAAAAGATGTAAGAGCTCAAAAGAACTGGAATATTGTTGTTACTAGGTGCTGCTTGAATGTTTAGCTCAGGTTGTATTTGGCCTATTTTTATTTTACTTTTTAATAAACTGGTTTAGGATCACAAAGATGAAAAGAGCAAACTTCACTGAATCATATGCTTCAGTTCTCTTCCAAATCTGTTTTTCTCTCTCTCTCACTTTTCTCACTGGAGTATTTGGAGTGTGTGGGTGACAGTGGCTGTTCGGCCTGTCTGAAGTTTGGCTGTTGTGTTTTGGCCGGAGCTGCTAGACTAAAAGTGCAGATTTTAAAAGAGATTACAGTGAACGTGAAAGACTCCCATGAGAAAATGCCTATAACCTACTCCAGTCTCATGGGATCAGAAATACCCACACTATAGATCAAATGCACATGGTGACCTTCAGTGAATAGGAGCGTTAACCTGCAGCAGGAAGAATAATGCCCCTACGATGACCTGGATGTGTCACACTGCAGAGGTGCCAGGGGCATTAGTGATGTGAACAGAGGGGCACTGTATGTATAGTCCAGCACAGCATAGCATTTGCATAGTAGGCTAGTATCAGCTCCTATAGCTCTGATGCGGATTGGCTGCTGTCACAGGTTGTTGTATACTAGACAAGAAATAAAAGATGAGCAAAAGGCAAATCCAAAAACACAACAGACTTAGCTTTCTTGGTGAGGATAACACCTGCATAGTAGGCTCAAGACTGAACACAACTGAAAGAAAGAGGCATGCTTAAATAGGCAAACACAAATTAGGTAATGACCCACAGGTGGGAGGAATCAAGTCCTAATGAGTAGTAATACAATTAATTCTACAGAAGCTAGGGCCACCTAGTGGCTGGGAGAGTCATTACACGGTATAAGTGTCAGTGCCAGCTAATGGTTGGGGGAGTCATTACAAGCTGGAGCCTTACAAAATGTTTGTCATCCAGTACTGCTGGTTAAGCTAGTTGAATAAGCAAATATTCTATTTTTGTTTATCATACATCTTTGTTGTAGCCGTTGTTTAAAAAATGTAAAAATGTGTGCTTATGGACAAGAATGTTAAAAGAATGAAAATGAGAGATATTTCCAAAACGGTAATATAACCAGTGAATTATTGCAGTTTATGGAGAAGGAATGAAGGGAATAATAATAATTATAATAATTAATTATTATTATTACTATTAATTAATTAATAATAATAATAATTTAATACAATGATTTTGTTGGCAAATTGAATGTGTGAATTAATTGCCATGTATTTTATTTCAGAAAATAATTGCTGCAGTCGGTGTGCGCTGCAACAAAAATAGAAAATGTGGTGATGTGTGGTACATGTGCGCTACACAGAGCACCATTTAAATGCCCATAACACACACGTCTCTTTTGTTTCAACTGTGGAGCACTCACAAATTGGGAATCAATTCAAAAGCCAAGAATTATGTAATAATAACTGCAATAAACAAGCACTCATGGTTTTTGTTGAACACTTTTTGTTAAACGGTTGTAGTAAGGCCTCATGCAGTGTTGTATTGCGATGCAGTTTTTGTGAGGGGGGGGGTTCAGGTTGGGTCAAAGGGCATGACGTGAAATCAAACAGGACCTTTGTCACAGCAGATGAATGTCTGTCAGTGCCATGAGCTCTGATTCTCACCGTTTATCTCATCTGTCTGTCTCTCCCTTCTTCCTTCTTTCAGTCTGCTGCTTTGTGGTGCACAAGCGTTGCCATGAATTCGTCACCTTCTCCTGCCCCGGAGCAGATAAGGGTCCTGCATCAGATGTGAGTACAAATATCTCTTCAGTTCCCTTCCTTCCTCCACTCTTCTGCTTTCTGTCTCCCCTTCTATTTGTCTCTCCTCTTCAATCTGTGTCTGTCTCTCTCTCTTAGTCCCACGTGAGAGAACAGAGAAAAAAGGTGGGCAGAAGTTGTCGTCCTCTGGCAAATCTAATCAGTACTGTCACAGAGGAAGTGTGTGAGACAGCTGCGGTGACGATAACCCTCTCCGTTTCAGATTTCCTCCTGGAGTCTTCTTCTCCGCTCATTTTGTCTCGGGGCCCTGAGTTATACAACCATTTAAATCAGCAAATTACCCGGTCTATAGTGACAGCTACAGGAAGCGCGTCCACACGGGGGACCAGAGTGCTTTTTTGTTATTGTGGATGAGAGTGAACGTAGAATGCCAGCTCGATCACATCATTACAATTACTACACACAGGAACAGAAGGGAGAATGAATGGCGCTGTGCAGTTACGGGAAATGGCTTTGCTCTTTGAATCCATGCAATTATGAAAAATACATTTCTGCTTCACTCTCAGCCACTTCTTGATTCTCTGTCTGTCTAAACTAGCGTTATTCACCAGGAGTTACAGAAAAAAAAATCTGAATTGTGAACAAAAATATCACGTCGAAATTATTTTGCTGCATCATCTGGAAATCAATTTTACATTTATTGTCACCACAGGCATAAAAAAAACCATCAGTAAAAGCCGTGAAAGAGACCAATCTGATCCGAGATGAATCACAACAATATGACATTTTATTCAAAGTATTTAAAAATTTCTCATTGCTTTAATGAAGAACTTCTTGACCAGTTAAAACTACATTTTATAAGTATACACGTGTAGCTTAAATACAATCCATACTTATTACATCATGGTGTCCCTGTTCTCCACCATTTATGCATACATCATTACGCATCTTTTCTCCTGTGGCCTCATGGGATAGTAATATACTTATGCTAAAATATATAGTAAAAAACTGTAAGATTTTGAGTTGTTATTACAATCTAACAAGCAATACAAACTATTTGAATATGTGGTCCTACTTTGTATTAGATGGCCTTAACTACTATGTACTCACATTTAGATTAATCATTTGATACAATGCACTTATTAGCCGCTTTTCCACTGTCGGGCCAGTGTGAGCCAGTGCTTTAAACAGGCCAGGTGGGGCTAATAGCCTCAGACCTGTAGCACCGCTGCGTTTCCATCGTCGGGCCAGAAGCTCCGCTGCACTTCACTAAAACCAACCCTTTACACGCCTCTCTGGAACAACATCACGCAACCCCATCATTTCACCAACAAAGAGAAGTTATCAGAAATAAATCACTGGAACTAGCGAGATCACAAAATGAACATGATAAAAGCGGCCGTTTGTTTGCATGTTTTGTTGTTTACTTAAAGGGGTCATATGATGCTGCTAAAAAGAACATTATTTCAGATCTTGGATTTGACAACTTTACAGATCTTCTTTATGCACCAAGAGCTTGTAACACTCCAAAGAGAAAGGAAAAATTGAAATCGCATCATATGAACCCTTTAAACATTTAAATCTGACAGCATCAATGTTTTACCAGTTTTACAATAATTTGTGATACATTGATCATAATGAATTAATTGGTCAGGAATGAATATTAGTCACCCAGAAATAAAGTGGCATTTACCGTTGTTTCACAAGAGAAAGTCACGTCATTTTCTGTTTATTTGTAGTCACATTATACATCAAATTTAGAAAGAATGATCATTTCTATAATTTTACCTTCAAAAAAACGACCTGAGTAGCAGAGTGAGCTCCGAACAAAAACTATGATTATGATATATTTTATGACGTACGTGGAGCTAAATATGAACATCAGACAGTCAGGTATAAAGAGACGAGA
Organism: Sinocyclocheilus rhinocerous; assembly: GCF_001515625.1. Taxonomy (NCBI): domain Eukaryota; kingdom Metazoa; phylum Chordata; class Actinopteri; order Cypriniformes; family Cyprinidae; genus Sinocyclocheilus; species Sinocyclocheilus rhinocerous. The sequence goes on from NW_015648615.1 coordinate 240,038, forward strand.
CTTACTGACAGATAAAATGTTACTAAATAAATACACGATTGTGATAGCCTATATAATTTGTCTGATTTCTTCAAGCAGTCATATTTACCATGTTTACTATGGTAATGGCTAGCATGAATAGTCTTTTGCATCACTTATAAATATTTCTGCCTTGTATGGTGATCATAATCCACATCGGGTATAATAATAATAATAATAGCCTACAAGGAAGGAATAACTGACAATGTGCCGTTGAATTACAGAAAGAAAAAAACAAGGTACCGTCACGAAGTTCTTGTTTGGCAAAATTAATATAAGCTATTCTTTGTCTTAAGACAAGTTAAGTTGGAACAAGTTCAATAAAACATCTTTATTATATTTCTACGGTAGAGGAGAATAGCCAAACCAAAAAGAAACAAAGAAAACACAATGTAACATTCATGAAACCATACTCAATGGAATGTGCACATGTGACTGGGGCTAGTGCCATCTTGTGGTCGCTGATTTTCTTAGGCTCAGCTGCGCGTGGATCACGAGCTGTGTGTGTGTGGATTGGGCAAGGTTAAAAGGGCGGAGCGAAAGTCTCAAAATTCAAATGAATCAAATAGAATCGATTCAGAAGAGAAGTGAATGAATGCACGCGCGTCGCCTGATCCACAAATGCACATTTTAATCGCTACATGCACAAATCATGATACTTTAATACAAACTATAACATTTGTATTCACAAATATGTCTCTATTTGAACAAAAAATCCAGAATTCCACAGACTCAAATTGAAAGGCATTTGTTTGTGGTTAGTAAGATACATGTATAAAATTTATGCAGTACATGGATAATTGTGCGTGCATCTATTAATCATTTTGAGTCTAATATCGTCCCATAATCGGGCCTCAAACAGAAGTTATTGAGCTAAATCGTTTTAAAAGTCTTTAATGCTGGTATTATAGCTGTTAACTATATAAAATAATTCACGCCGCTGATGCTCTCCAGATGTGGAGAAACTCTGCCGTTGTTCATAAGCACTCCTCAAGCCCGAGCTGGCCTACTTGGCCCAAGGTTTTCGGCGGGCCAAAAATCCCTGGCCGTTGGCCTCTAGGAAGCCCCAACGAGGCATGATCAAGCCCCAGAAGTGACAGTGGAAACACGACTGGCCCTGGCACACACTAGCATGCTCGCTTTTAGCCTGGCAGTGGAAACGCGGCTATTGTGTACATACATGTTTTTACATTGTACTTATATTTTAAAAAATACCTACATGTAATTAGATCTGTAATTAATTTCCTATTTAATGGGTCCACAGTGTAATTGATTATAATTACACTGTTGACACATCCCTCACACCTTAACACACCCTTAAACCTACCCATACTACTAAACCTGTCCCTAACCTTACCTGTATCCCACCTCAATAGCAGCAGAAGTGTTTTGCAATACAATATGAACACAATAAGTACATTGTACTTATTTTCTGATGTAAATGCATAGTAGTTAACTAATAAAAAAGTGGGACCAGTTTTTATAACAATGTCAAAGCCTTTACTGTCACTTTCGATCAATTTAATGCTTCTTTATTGAATAAAGGTATTAATTCCTTAAAATATGTTGCTTTTGAATGTTACTGTATTGGTTTCATAAAATCCTCTTGGGTTCCCCTTCATATTTTTTTCTTTGGACCCTAGAACCCCCTTGCTGCACCAAGTGGACCTTAGACCCTAGTTTGAGAACCCCTGGTTATATTGTCAGTAAACAAATAGATAGAAAGTTAATAGTGTTAATTATTTGCTACTTTCAACATAATCTGACTGTTATAAACACTGCTTGTTACCTCCATCATTGGCAAACAATTGACCATTTACCCCAGTAAAACCATATAAGAACTGTTTTTGTGTATTCAGAAGGGCTTCAGCCTTCATTTATGAGCTGGACCGCTCTGCCTTGAGATAAGATGCTGTATTTTTTCACTTTCTCACAAGTGCCCTGCGAACTCTTTAAGAGTGATAGTCCCAGCGCTGTGCGTCTGACAGCCCTCTCAGCGGCCTTCCCTCAGTCAGACATACCTTCAGCTCTCAGAGGAGCGCCCTAGAAGTCCCGGGTCGGCTCCCCTGCCTAGAATACCGTAATATTTACACAGTGCACCCAGCAGGGCCAGGCGATATGACACGGCTGGCAGACGCTCCACAAAGGGATTCAGAGTGATCTAAAATGGTGAACGTTGGTGGGATGTCGTTAGTACATTTCCACGCCTCAGTCCACATTAGCGATCTGGCGCTGTCCCACCACTTCTCTAAGAAGCCTCGCCATTCATCTCATTCATGCAGATGAAACGCGCCCTTTCATCCTCCTCCAGAGCCACGGTGATGAGGTTCATGCTTAATTCTGTTTTCACGTTTGTTCTCCCCCGGTCTAGAAGTGCTGCCAAAACGCGTGTGCTCTGGACGTCGACGTGCCAGTAAACTAGGCACGATTTCTATTTGATGAAGCCTTGGCCTTGTGACATTGTCATTAGTTTTTTCTTGTGTAAATCTGCTATCTAGTCTCAGAAGAGCCACTAAAGGGGACTGTAGGTATAAATATAGTCAATGTCAAAGACAGCCAAGCAAGGCGGACTCAAAGATGTTTTCGAAGGGGCTCGTTTTAGGCTTCAATTATAGAAGTGGGCTAATTAGACATTCACCAAGGGATTTCTGTACCGGTAGTCTCATTAAACTCTCATTCACGTCATAAGAACCTTGTATCGCACTGAAACTCAACTCTTATTGCAGTTGTGCAATAAAAAACAGACCAAACCAGACTTTAGGTGGGTTCATGGACGTGTGAGAATACGCTTGCTTTTTCTTGCAGGTCTTATTCCATAGTACGTGTTTTGTATTAAAGGGAGTTTGTCAAATGTGACAAGACTGTTGGCTTTGATCAGTAAGGGTTTTAGAAAGCAGAAATGTCTTTCACACCTTCGATCAAGGGTGTTTAACGCCCACTGGTTTCTTAGGAAACCTAAAATATCTAGTATCTGCCTTTTAAAAAAAATCTCAGCCATGTTGGTTCAATTCACTTTCTTAATAAATCATTGAAATCGAGGATATAGTGAGAAAGAGATTCCCAATTTATCCTCTCAGCCCTGGTGATCGTCACCTCTTAAAAATGCTACAGACAGAGACACACAGCTCCACAGGAATAATTGGCTACAATAGACAAGCCAATTGTTCCAATGCTGTTGTTTGCCACAAGAGCAATGCTTGTTAGTTAGTGTAACAGTGCAGATACACACACACACACACATGTTGGCTTTTATGGTTTATGGGGACTCTCCATGGTTTTTATATACTGTACAAACTGTATTTTCTATCACCCTACACCAACCCTACACCTATACCCCTCACAGAAAACTTTTAGATTTTCAAAAAAACTCATTCTGAAGGATTTATAAGTATTTTGAATTACAGGGACACGAAAGTGACCTCATAAATCACATTCACGTTGTAATACCTATGTCATCATACCCATATCATTATACAAATTTGTATCCTCATAAACCACATAAACATGCGGTTCTTCTGGGTGAGAACCAGAAGGGCGTAAGTGACATTTTGGGCGAAATGGAGATATATATATCAAATGAAAGCTCTTGATGAGCTCTTTCTACTGCCAAAAGGACACAAGTGAATTCTAAATAATTTTGGAGTTATTCATTAGAAACCAAAAGACTTAACACTGAACATACTAAACCAGTTGCACAAGGATACATTTTCTACGTGTATTTACAATGTGATTTGAAAGAAAACAGCGCATCCTATATTTAACACTTGCAGTTGATAACTTTGATGTCATGGCATGTTAATTCATCTTTGCTAGCTAATACATTAGCGTTGCCGAGCTGGTTAATCTTCAAATAATAAGATACGACAATAAATCATAAACGTTCAAAAGTTTTTTTAAGGAATAAAGAAGCTTGAAATGCTTACCTGTTCTTTTTCGTGA
>NW_015648615.1:244402-245554 GCF_001515625.1 Sinocyclocheilus rhinocerous
ACATATTTATGTACTTAATAAAAAATACCCTGCAATTGTACTTTTAGTATACTAATCTGGTATACTTAAAGTCTGCTAAATTGGAACAATTTTACATTTTGTGCTTAATGCACTTGTGCTGAAGTAGTGCTGAAGTCCAAATAAAAATATACTGACGTATAAGTGGAATTATTGCAAGTATACTTCAGGTACACTTTAAATATCTTGCATTTAAAAACCATCATAAATAGTGAAATTAAAACACATTTTAGGCTTAATATTGAGAAATGTGCATAGTGCACAAGTAGTAGTTCAAATAAAGTTTAATTATAATTTTTATGTCAGTAAGTCTTGAGCAATATGTCAGTAAATATATTAATAGAGTTGAACTACTTAGTATGAAATAAATTTATTTTAAATATATTACTTTTATTTTACTATAGGTGTTATCATATAGGCACTCAGTTACTGCTAGCTACAAGAGAGAGAATGTAGAGAAGGGACAGACAGACATAGACAGAGGATATGACTGAGGAAAGGATACAAAAAATGCAGTGAGTAAAACGTTATACAGATGTCCACCTGGGATCATTGCTGTGAAAAAGAAAGACTTACTCACTCTGCACAAATGGCAGTATCCCACAGTCTTATGTGGACACCAAGCTTTACAAGTCAGCCAGTCAGAGTAGGCTACTATTTCATGTACAATTCACAATTCCATCTGAAACGTTCTTTATGACACACATTCATACTAGTTCAAATCTATTAACATTTTATTTCCTTTATTTATTGTGTATTTACTGACATATCACTCGATACTTACTGATATAAAAGTTATAATTAAACTTTATTTGGAGTACTACTTGTGCACAGTGCACATTTCTCAATATTAAGCCTAAAAGGTGCTTTAATGTCACTATTGACGAGGACTGTATGATCTTCGAGTAATATCAGTCTTTAAATGCATGATATTTAAAGTGTACCTGAAGTATACTTGCAATAATTCCACTTATACTTCAATATATTTTTATTTGGACTTCAGCACTACTTCAGCACAAGTGCATTAAGCACTAAATTTAAAATTGTTCCAATTTAGCAGACTTTAAGTGTACCAGATTAGTATACTAAAAGTACAATTGCAGGGTATTTTTATTAAGTACATAAATATGTAAA
>NW_015648615.1:247378-252542 GCF_001515625.1 Sinocyclocheilus rhinocerous
ATTTTAAACCTCTTAAATCAATTTTTAAATCATTTTCAAAGTTTTAAATTCCTTGTCTTATTGTTGTGATTATTTATTTATTTATTTTTTTTTTTCACACATTCAACTTTTATGGATAAATGACTACCTGTACCGTAACTCGTTAGGGAAATATTGTGAGCCGATTAAATGTTTTTGAGAAACACAAAAAGACCCCCTTAGGCTCGCTTTTCATCTTCTGCCATTCACAAAGCTTAACCCTTTCTAGAAATTTCCACGCCATCTCCCACTCCCAACTGTCATTATTTGAAATCCCTCTGGGATAGTCATGGATGCGCCCACATGCTCTGCCAGAAGTGGGTGATGTCTATAAATACCCCTCTCACACTGGTTGCATGCTCCCATGGGGCACTGATTTAATAAGGCCAGGCAGGCATTTGCATAAACATTTTTCCTTCGCCAGTCACACTTTTCTCTGTTTGGGCGATTTACCTTTCATGCTTGTAGGCATGAAGGTATAAAGAGCGAAGATGTGTATTCATATGTAAGCTGTTTGTGTGGATGTGCTCTTCTCTCTGTGAATAAGCTATTGTGCAGTTATTTAAAGAGCAGTTTCAAGGAGAAACCAAATATCACTCTGTTGCTGAGCAGTGCGGCAGTTTGCTTGTCACAAAGAATTAAGAAGGAAACATGGCTGGACTGATCAGAACTGAGGATGTCTGTGTGTGTGTGAGAAAAATCCCATTGTCCCTCAGATAGGGATGTAACGATTAACCTTTACAGCCATTTTCAGTAGCGAGAAACACATTTACCGTGGGAAAAAGTATGTGAACCCTTTGGATATGCTTGGTCAGTATGTGCCATAAATAAAAAATGTACAATTTTTGTGACAGTTTGAAGGAGAATTTAAATTCTATTCAGGTTGTGAACTAAATAAAATTATATATTTTATTGTTCGTTTTATGTTTTTATATCATTTACATTTTTTTTTATTGAACATTTGGTAACACTTTAGTATAGGGACTAATTCTCACTATTAACTAGTTGCTTATAAGCATGCCTATTATTAACATATTGGCTGTTTATTAGTACTTATAAAGCACATATTCTGCATGACCATCTTCTACATCCCTAATCCTACCCAATACCTAAATTTAACAACTAGCCTACTATTAATAAGGAGCAATTTAGTAGGAGTTTTTTTTAGGCAAAAGTCGTAGTTAATAGTTTGTTAATAGATTGGATACGTTTCATATAATATGTAATGATTGAGATTATTTTACATTATTGTTATATATTACTATTTCATGATCAACTAGAGCCTTTAACTTTTGGCCATGACCGTTTCTTGTAGCAAACCACTGAAACTGTGTTTTGCATAACTCTATCACAGTGGTACTGACACTGTGATAAATGCTACCCACAACCCCCCTCTCCGACATGATCATAATCTACAGCTGCTACTAAAGAAAAACATGCCTCATAAATAGTGCATAGTTTGAGAAAAGGGGAAATGGAAGTGTGAAAGTATGTGTTTGTGTGTCTTTACACAGAAATGCTCGGCTTCTCAAGTGTATTTTTTTTTTCCTTCAGCCAGACGCGACAACCGCCGCGAACTCTCGCTGTGACAGGTACCAGCCTGTTGCTGGGCGATGGGCTTTGGCCATCACCATGGGAACCCTCTGAAGGCCACCGGGTGGGAGGGCTCTATAGCGATGCATTTCTATTGCGTCTCCTCTCCCTCCCCTGCCTTTCCATTTGAACTCTTTTGTACAGAACTGCCTGCACCTTCTTATTCAGTACTGATTATTCGATGACTCAGTGCGCTGCGTGCTGTGTGATAGAAGCATGGAAGTGGGAGGATTGTGCATGCGCCTTATCTGAAAAGAATCTTTGTTGCTTTGTCATAGAAAAATCAGCAGCGTTTTCCTCTATGACAGGCATAATGGCATTTGTACACAGTGTATGGTAACTTAGGTGAGATAATTATCGAGTATTAAGGTCCTTTTGCATCAGTGTTGCTCAGTGCATTAGACGCTATGGAGCGAAGCATCAGCGGCTGCGGTACCTTAAGCATTGTAATGCACCATTCAAAGTTCTAACTGTTTAATTTTGACCTTTTCAAGTGCAGCAAAAAATATTTTTTGCATTATATAGCAGGTTCACTTGATTTTGTCTCTTTTTTTTCAGATTACTAGAAAAATGAAAAAAATGTAAAGGGATAATTCACCCAAAAATTAAAATTCTGTCATTAATTAATGAATAAAATGTAAAGGGATAATTCACCCAAAAATTACAAAATTCTGTCATTAATTACTCACCCTCATGTCGTTCCAAACCCGTAAGACCTTCGTTCGTCTTCAGAACACAAATTAAGATATTTTTGATGAAATCCGAGAGCTTTCTGACCCTCCATAGACAGCAACACAACTGACACGTTCAAGGTTCAGAAAGGTAGTAAGGACATTGTTCAAATAGTCCATGTGACTTCAGTGGTTCAACCTTAATTTATGAAGCTACGAGAATACTTTTTGTGCATAAAGAAAACAAAAATAATGACTTTATTCAACAATTTCTTCACGAGAGCACAACGTCAGAACGCGGGCTCCTGCGTCAGCAGCATCACACACATGTGTTGTGAATGATACTGTCGTAAATGGCGGCGAAATCTGGCACGGAAGAGAAGAAATTGTTGAATAAATTTGTTATATATTTTTTGCGCACAAATGCTTAATTTCTTGAATGTGGTAGTTCCCTTGCTGTCTATGGAGGGTCAGAAAGCTCTCGGATTTCATCAAAAATATCTTAATTTGTGTTCCAAAGATAAACAAAGGTCTTGCAGGTTTGGAACAACGTGAGGGTGAGTAATTAATGACAGAATTTAAATTTTTTGGGTGAACTATCCCTTTAAGGGAAAACATGGAAATATTAAGGAATTTTAAATATTACATTTTTACCCCTTTGAAAAGGTTTGTTTGTGTTAGTTGCTCTCTAGTTGCTCTCTCAGCTTAGTCAGACTGGTCTTTTAGCTGGTTTAAAAAAGGTTTTGAGCACTTTTCAGTTAGTCAGACTGGAAGACCAGCTGGTTGCCCAACTATACACCAGTTTGACCAGTCTGGGAGACTAGATGAAATCAGCGGAGACCAGCAAATCCGCAGGACATGCCTGGAGAAGTCATGAAAATCCTAAATTTCATTCATTTCGGTATAGTGCATATAAAAATAAAACAGTGCAATTTTAATGCATAGAAAGAGAGACACATGAACTGCATGTTAAGGCACTGACATATTAGTGGTGGAGTTTCTAAAGGGTTGTGTGCAGAAAATCGTTTTCCTGTGTAACACTTGCTGTTTCCTGTGAACTGCTTTGTGGGGTTTTTTTTTTACTTGGTTTCCCAAACACCTGCATTGGTCTGAGGGAACTGTGAACTTCTTGCCTGACAAGTTCAGCCAATCCAAACACACCACTCCCCCCTCTGAAGGAGCTTCAGTTCACTTTGTCACACTTGAGGATGTAACCACATATTCAGCATGTAATAAAGTTGTTTAAAAATAAACCTGTCTGTATTTGATTAGTCTGCACTTCAGAATATTTTAGGGGAAGTGTGGCCTTGGTCTTGCTTATTTTACGTAATAGGACATGACGGTAGAAAATTTGAAAGATCTCAAAAAGACGCATGCTTGTTGGAGTCATTTAAAAAAGCAGACACAAGATAACCTGGTACAGTGCATAGTTTCGTTCTTTCAGTTATCTGCAGCACACAATATAGGTAATATATAATAGGGGTCGACCGATATGTGTTTTTCAAGGCCGATGCCGATACCGATTATTACAGATCAAGTAGACCGATATAATACAATTTGACATATTCTGGTAAAAATGGTCTCTAGTTGTGGTCAGAAGGTCAGTATAATCTTCTGTGATGTCCACAAAGGAACATTAGTATTTTGTGATCAATATATTTTCTTTTGTTTCGAAACAACACCAAGTCTCTCCTGTGCAGAGATTATAAACAATTTTACAAAGTTCATTGAAAGCTTTGAAAATAACTAAATCACTGCTTTTTTTCAGACAGATGCAGTGGTATCCTTAACATTTTATTTGTATATTTAACATTTGTAAATGTTCTAAAGTTGAAAATCTTTTAGAACTCCTTGAATCTTAATGTTATTTGTGCATTTTACTTTCATTTTATTACAAGTAGGCCAACATACTTCAATGCTTTTGCGTTCTTTTGCGAAACTTTGTACATTCGGTTGCAAAGTATTGCATTGCAAAGCAAACGTTTTGTGAATGAACTCATGGGCTCCGTACTTTTCACTACATTAAGCACGATCATCGCTTGTAATTTTGCCGGCAAACACAAGAGGAAAATGGACAGCTTGGTCCATAATTCATGGAGGCTAAGGCTTTAAAGCTTGATTATACGTTGTACTTGATGTATGGATAGAAACGCCTTCCATCTTCTGTTTCCAAAAGCTTCCTCAATGCTGTTTAATATTGCTGGGATGGTTAATATAATTTTGATTAAGCACTTAGCTGCTTTCCATTGAGCTTTGAAAGTGCACTGGCTCTAGTGGTTTTCATATTGCTGTCCAAATTGCCCACTCGGTCGTGTAGGTTTTGTGGATTGCTCAGTGCTCTTTATATTGCCTAATGGGTTGCTATAGGTTTGGTTGTTTGTAGAGTGCCATCCAAATTGATATTTTCACAACTGTTCTCATGAAAAAAAGCAAGGAAAAAGATACAATGGATAATGCACAGAAACGGCCCGTGCGGCATGATTCGGTTGAGTAGTAGTAGATTTGTCTCACTTTTGAAGTGCATAGCTACCTCGGCCAGAAACTAGACCATTGTTTTCAAGCAAATGACAAAACTAACAAGTAATATGTAATTAGGCAAAATATGAAAAAACAAATAAAAAATATATTTTATTAAAGGGGTCATATGATGCGATTTCAATTGTTCCTTTCTCTTTGAAGTGTTACAAGCTCTTGGTGCATAAAAAAGATCTGTAAAGTTGCAAAGACTAAAGTCTCAAATCCAAAGAGATATTCTTTATCAAAGTTAGGAGTCAGCCACGCCTACCTAAAACGCCTCGTTTAAACACGGCCCCACATGTCTACATCACTGTGTGGGAAGATTTGCATAATGCCGCCCAAATGTTCACGCAAAGAAAGAAGAC
>NW_015648615.1:252912-269546 GCF_001515625.1 Sinocyclocheilus rhinocerous
TCACTCCGGCCGGGACACGGCATCACAGTATGGTAAGGGGCGTAACATTTCCGTCACACGCTTGAGGAATTCGTCCAATCACAACGCACTGGATAGCTGGCCAATCAGCATACACCTCGCTTTTCAGACCGATGAGCTTTGAAAAATCGACGCGTTTCAGAAAGGCGGGGCATAGAGGAGCAACAATAATGTACAGTATGTGGAAAATAATGTTTTTTTAACCTTAAACCGCATAAACACATTGCATTACACCAAATACACAACATAATGTTCTTTTTAGCAAATAAATTTAAAGCAAATTTAAATTAAATATTAGTAATATACACACTGCTGTTCAAAGATTTTTTTTTAATGAAATTTATGCTTTTATTCAGCAAGGATACATTAAATTGATCATTCATAATTTACTTTAATTTAAACATTTATAATCTTACAAAAGGTGCTTTCAATTCATCAAAGAATCCTGAAAAAATGTGTCATGGTTTCCACAGAAATATTAAGCGGGACAGTTTGACACCTGAAGACTGGAATAAAATAGAAATACAAAATAGAAAACTGCTGTTATTAGAATAGAGAAATACTTTTACCCTGCAGGGCATGTAGTTACAGTATCCACTAGCAGAGGCTAACGGGCCTTGCCAAACTTTGACCTTTGAACTTTAGCTTTGTGTGTGCTGCATACGGTCACCGGGGCCTCTGTGTGTGCCCAGGCCACAGGCCGTATAAGCTGCTCTCTTTTTGTCCGGGTGTCAACGCCGCCATGAGCTGTGTTCAGAGGGAGAATATTAAAACAGCTTCTTATGAATAGAAAGTCATAAAAGAGCCTGTGCTTAATTAATAATGGATGGATCACTTGGGGGGGAAGCGAACAGGAAGGCTATTCTGGTGTTTCAGCCAGTGTTTCAGCTGACTGGCAGTGCCCTGCTGACCCGGTGCTCCAGTATCGCTCAGGTGTCATCCTCCGTCATTATATAATCTATGTACTATTAATCAATATTATTATGTATTATCATATTATATATATGATTTTATTCTATATAATATATTTTATGAACTAAACAATATTACAATTTTATTTATATATTAAAGAACAAATTTTGCAAACAAGAAAAATTTCACTGCTCTTTATTTATTTATTTTCTATTTCTGTTTAATTATGTGTAATACACTACTGTTCAAAAAAACATTTTTTTAAATGTTTTTGAAAGATGTTTTTAATGCTTACCAAGGCACCACTTGATGAAGAGAGTAAAAACAGTAATAGTGTGAAATATTTTTTAATGTTAAAATCACATTTTTATTTTTTTGAAATGATTTTTTTTTTCTTGTGATGGTAAAGCTGCATTTTCAACAGCCATTACTCCAGTCAAGATACTAATCATTCTGATATGCAGATTTGATCAAGAAACATTTATTATTTTCAATGTTAAAAACAGCTGCTTAGTATTTTTGTGGAAAGCACAATCATTTTTTTCATAAAGAATTATTTGATAAATAGATGAAAAGTTTGATGAAAAAATTAAAATAACATAATTTAGTTAAAATTAAGTTTAACAGAGTTTAATAGAGTTTATAAATGTAGTTACGTTTTTGTAATAATGTAAACGTATGTCACTTTTGATCAATTTAATGCATGCTTGCTGAATAAAATATTAATTTCTTTTAAAAAAATCTACAAAAATCACTCTAATCTTACTTTTGAATAGTGGTTTTGTGTGTGTGTGTGTGTGTGTGTGTGTGTACATTATATAATACAGTATTATTGTATTGCATATATGTGGAAATGTGCTTTACTTGTGTTGTGCAGTAGCATCCTGTACCATTTGCTTTTAAACAAAAAAAATTCTAATGTTTACTTTTTTCAACAATTAGCAAAAAAGGTTCAAATGTGAATATTGTAAAGCTATAAGCTGACTTTTCTTACTCCCTTCTCCTTGCCGCACCTGTGCGTTTACCATGTAAAATACCTGTTTGAATTCATTTCTCTTCTGCTTGTTTCAAATGTACTTCCCCTTTAAGATCTTTTGCACCATGTATTTGTGTTATTGCAATCAACAATAATTCCCAGTTTATTTTTGGTAATGCTTATTTATGGCCAACGTGGCTGATTGCTCTCTTTTTTTTTTGTGTCTCTCTGAAGGACCCGCGCAGTAAGCACAAGTTCAAGGTCCACACGTACTCCAGCCCAACCTTCTGTGACCACTGCGGCTCTCTGCTGTATGGACTCATCCACCAGGGCATGAGATGTGACCGTGGGTATCTCTCACTTTCCTTGATTTCCACTCAGGCACAGAGTAACACATAATCAACCAAGTAGAATTCTTCTTTGCTTTTGAAACAAGTTTGTACATGTTTTTATAGTCCAAAGCTGATCCCAGGATGCAAATTCTTTTTGTGGAATGAATGTTGTAGGGCTGGCTGGATATCAAAATGTAGGATTCAGTCTAATACCAACAAAAACTAATTAATTTTTTTTTTTTTCAAATTTAAACAGATAAACTACAAAAGTCTGGGGTCAGTAAGAAATTTGTACTTTTATTCAGCAAGGATGCATTAAATTGATCAAAAGTGACAGTAAAGACTTTTATAATGTTACAGAAGATTTCTTTTTCAAATAAATGCTGTTCTTTTGAGCTTTATTCATCATAGAATCCTGAAAAAAAAAAACGTTTTACCATTGATAATAATGTTTCTTGAGCACTAAATCAGCATATGATTGAATGAATTCTGAAGGGTCATGTGACACTGAAGACTGGAGTAATGATGCTGAAAATTCTGGTTTGCCATCACAGGAATAAATTACATAATAGAATAAATATTATATAGAAAACGGTTATTTTAAATCGTTTTTTTTCTGTATTTTTGATCATATAATTACAGCCTTAGTGAGCTTAAAGAGCAGGTCATATGGTATTTTAAAGTGTCCTAATATTGTGTTGGGAACCAAAATAATGTCTACTGTAATGCTTGAAGAACGACAGACAAAAGACACTCTGTCTTAACTTTTAATCAGAACGCAGAACAGCTGTATCACAGGCGCAGCAGAAACAATACAGTTTGTAAACCAAAATAATGTCTACTGTAATGTTTGAAGAACGACACTGTCTTAACTTTTAATCAGAACGCAGAACAGCTGTATCACAGGCGCAGAAGCCTAACTAACTATTAACTAACTAACTAACTTGTCTCTCCCGCATTAACCCTATAGCTGCCGGTGCAGCAAAATAACAGCAATTTCACAATAATTATAAAGTCTGTGTGCTACACTACATTCCTTATTATTAAACGAAGTAATTAGAACAACGTCAGTCTACATTAATCGACACATTCTTTCGAAATAGTGGGTTCACAGCGAATTATCAGAACTACTTCAGTAAGACAGTAATATTGTGCTTTACCTGGAAACCTAAAGCTGCGCTAGGTATACATCACATATTAGCACAAAAATTATGCAAATGTGTTACCCAGTGACGTATACCGGTAACAGGCAAAAGATTTGAAAATATGATGACTCATTAAGGCAATTCAGACTCCCTCTTTTGAAAGACAATATCTTTATTTATCATGCTCTTTTTTGATTAACAACTTTGCAGATTGTTTTCATTTAAGGATAGCTACATTATAAACTGCAAAAGAGATATTTTTTAAAAGCCCATATGACCTGCTCTTTAAGAGACTTCTTTCGAAAACATTAAAAAATCTTACCAACTCCAGACTTTTGAATGGTAGTATAGGCAGCATGAACTTTCTTTTTTCCCAGTCTCACATGCTCTGCATCTATTGTAATACCCACATTTGCTGTTATTGCAGGAATGATAATCAATTATTAAGTTCCACAATAAATGCATTCAACTTTTTCATGCGCAAATCATGCATTGATGCATTTTGACACCATTAACTTAGCATTAGCGCTCACATTTTACGTCACGCTCCTTGGACTGCTGAACTGTACTGAATAGCAACACATTGTTAGAATTCAAAATGTGCGAAATGTTACTGTGTTACTACTATTCAATGTTTTATGATCCCATCTGTACTGTATAACGTGCAACCCTAGTATAATGGTTGGGTGATCCGTGTGTGTTACGTATCCCTGCGAGGCGAATATCCTGAGAACATAACCAGGCTGTATGAAGTCCCACTCACAAAGCACCTGACTGAAAAGAGATTTTCCATCTCACTCTATCCATTATGTACCCCATTTAAAGAGACAGCGGGGTTAGGTTGGGTGGGTGAGGGAGGGTAGGTGGGGAAGTTGAATTAATATGTGTTTTCATGTTCCCATTATGGTTTGTATATTATTAATAAATAATAAAAAAAAGGAAAATACAGTTACTTAGTTCCATAATCTAGTGAGTCAACCCCTTGTCTACTGTATACATAAGCAGGTACCTTTTAGAACGGCAACTGAAATATATACAATGTACAATACGGTCTCAGAAAACAAGTACAGAATTTGGCTGCTACCTTTTCAAAAAATACTTATATGTACCATTTATCTGTATGTACCTTTAAGGTACTAATATTCACCTTTAGGTGTAAATAAGGTACAAAATACGTTCACCAAGGCTGCATTTATTTGATAAATATACAGTGAAAAACAGTAATATTGTGAAATGTTTAATTAAAAATAAAACATTTGTTTTCTATTTTAATATATTTTAATATTTAATGATAATGGCAAATTTTTAAGCAATGATTATACCAGTCTTCAGTGTCACATGATCCTTTAGAAGACATTCTGATGTGCCGATTTGGCACTCAATAATTATTTCTTATTATCAGTGTTAAAAAATAAAATAAAATGTAAATCTTTTGTAGCGTACATTTCTATTCTGTCACTTTTTATCCATTTAATGCTTCATGATTTATTTATATATATATATTCTGTGGCTATAAATTTGCTTTCTGGGATTGCCTTTGCTTGCAAAGTATACATTTGATGCAGTCTACATGTTGGTAGGAGACTAATGAGTCATGGCTGAACTGCCATTCATAGTTACAGAATTGGCTCAACAGGTCTTTGGTAGAAGGAAAGCACTTTCCCTTTCCGTCTGGCCTTTAAAAGGTCACACTTATATATAGATTAATGTATCATCTTTTACACAATGCGCATCTGTAAGTTGGGGTTGTGGTGTAACATCTCTCCCTGTTTCTGTCTCCCTCCATCCAGACTGCATGATGAACATCCATAAGCGCTGTGTGGCCAACGTGCCGAGTCTGTGTGGGACTGACCACACTGAGAGGAGGGGCCGCATCCAAATCACTGCAGAGATCAAGAACAATGTGCTCACCGTCAGCAGTGAGTCACCGCTGCCCACTCACACACATCACGGCTGCACACATGTGCATGGAAGCAAACACTCACTCACAGCTTCCTAAATAGTGCACCACTCGCTGGTGGATCCTGGACCTCTCGTTACCACACACATGCCTTCGTTTGACCCTTGAAGAACAGCCAAAAATGCACTTTATACGGCACATCTTGCATGAGTACATCGAGTTGAGGCATTAAGTATGCTGCTCTGAAGACTTGTGGGAATTTCCTAGAGTTTGATTCCTCCTAGTGGTGAATCCAAAGCAGCACCAGGTAGCAGGATATATTTAGACTAGCTTGCACCATTTCAGGGCTGCTCGAGCTGGAAATACCCAGTTGCATTAAAGAAATACCCAAAAATGAAAATCGATTGCCAGACATTTGTCATTTTCATTAGCATTACAGCTTCATGTGTTTAAACACAAGCTCTGACTGCTAGGACATGGCTCTGGAGCATAATCCCAAAAAAAATGTAATGTTGTATCATACTTTGCCATAGTAATCTGAGCACAAACAGGTTATTGATATTAAAGGGATAGATCACCCAAAAATGAAAATTCTGTCATTAATTACTCACCCTCATGTAGTTCTACAACCATAAGACCTTCGTTCATCTTCATCTTATTTACAAAATGATTGAATAATTTAGCAGTAACATGATATCAATATTTCATTTTTTAAGTATCATGGTTATTGTCAACACTGGTGTACTGTATTGCAACACCCTTTGTTGTCAGTATTAAATATTGTTTGTTACAAGACCTCATTGTAAAAGAACTGTTTCCAATAGGGGGCAGAATATGATGGCAAGTTGTCTAGTTATAGTCTAGTCCAGTGTTTCCCAACCTTTTTTTAGTCGCGGCACCCTTTGGAAATGTTAACAAATTTGTGGCACCCTACAAAATTAATTTTGTCACAATATTTGAATTTCTAACTTCGATATGATACTTTGAAAAGTATAGATATTCGGTACAGCAGGGAAGAACTGCAGAATATACTGTCATTCAGATATTTTTAATATTATAAACAAAATTTGTCCATCAATGGTGGCAATGAAAAGACCAATTTATATGACAGATTTTAATGTAGGCTTTTATACATATGTAAACATTATTAAAAAAGTAAAAGCTAAATCCAAAAAGGCTGACAGCAGTGAGAAAAGGACACAAAGAAAAACAAAATAGTCCTGATGTCTAAAATGCAGCATGTGACAGTGATGAAGTGAAATGCGTTCCAGCTCATTGTGAAATTCTATAGGGTCACTCTTGTAAACTTGTATTACATTATACGTGTCCATGGCAACACAAGAAAGCACACTTAGTCTTCCTGTCTCTCCTTGGCATCAATACAAACACGCCTCCAAAACAAAAACACAAGCACACTGAGGAAATGGTCTCCTGTTGCAGCCTGTGAGAAGAAAAGACAGGAATATGGTGATGCTTTCAGTGTCCAGCAGAGGGCGTTATTCTTATTCTATTTGCACAAACCCGACTGAGAAAAGACTCGTGTGCACTTGTTCACTCGACGATAATTCACCCAGTGCAAAACTCCACTGGAAAACAGAAGTTGAATTTGTTTGGAAGAGCCTTCACCCATCTGTTTCCATACAGAAACAATTCATAGTTCATTATTCACTTTATCAAACATTCATGTAGCTCTGAAATCTGAAGGTGTCATTGAACATCACATACAAAAACCAGTGGCACTTAATGTTATTGATGCCCAACAGCCTGCAACATGTTTGATTTGATAGCTGCATGATGATTTGAGTAAACTTGACTTTAAATTCTAGTCTTTTCATCACACCGAGCTATTGTATGACTTCGGAAGACTTCAGTTATTTTTTATGATGCAATTATAGTGCTTTTTTGGAAAATGTGTGAAGATTGTTCAATATTTGCATTCCAAAACAGGTTTGTTTTGGACAGGTTTGTCATTTTTGTGTGATCTGTCCCTTTAGCTTGACCCTTTGTAAACCCTCCATGCTTTATATGATTGTTTTAAATGATAATAGCTTTTCAAACAGTTTAAATTATATCCGTGATAAATTTCCACTTATTTGTTATTATATCTATGATATTAAACTATTATATCCATGAGGAATTTGCACTTGGTTCTAATTTCCACTTAGTTCCACTTAGTCGTACTTTCAGAGCAGAAGATGAGCTCAATTAAATGAGATTTCTGGAAGACAAACCAAGAGAAAATTTATCAGAGTGCAGTTAAAGGGATTGTTCAGGCAAAAATGAAAATTCTATCATCATTCACTCACCCTCGTGTCGTTCCAAACCTGTATAAAAATGTTTTTTCTGCAAAACACAAATGTTTTTTGTTCATACATGAAGGTCAAAACCAGTCCAAAACAACATTAAACCCCACGACTTTCATTGTGTTGACTAAAAAAAAATCACTTCTAAATATTATCTTTTGTGTTCCTCAGAAGAAAGAAAGTCATACTGTTTTGGAACAACATGAGTGTGAATACAGAATTGTAATTCTTGGGTGAACTGCTTTCTGGAGGGCTGTAGGCCTGGATCTGTGCAGCAGCGGGTGTGTATGTGACATTAGCCTCAACACACTGCTCTATATTCAGCCATGCATCCCTCTTTTCAAGCTCAATCCTGGGCCATTTCACCCCGCGAGCCTCAGCTCCCATTTTCCCTTAGAATTAACTAACAGCCTTTAGCCCGCTAGCGGCTAATGAGCTGAGCTGCACCATGTAAAAAACCCAGGCGCAGACAGCCTTGAGCGCAAAAGACATTTTTAATCCATCACGCTGTCCTTTATAATTTAATGTCACGCGACGGTGCCGCAGATCTGCTGAGCTTACAGTAAGATGAATGGCACCACTTCCTGTCGCGCATTTCAAAGGCCTGTCACTTAAAGCTAATGAATTGACCAATACCTGGATGGAAATGGGGCGGCCGCTCCGCCTTTAAAAGGTCCTTTCCACCTCATCTTTCTCACACTCGCACTCTATTTGACCACCGGAGCTCTTGCTGGTTGAAAAATGTTAGTGAGGCAAACTGGGTGACCATGATTAGTCTGTTGTCAGTGCTTGTTATATGGCTTCTTTTTGTGAATAAAGACTTAAATCTTGCACTTAAAGGTGACATATCATGAAAATCTGAGTGCTATAATCAGGTCCCCGGTGCATCTGCCAACCAAGGAAACGTGAAAAAGATTAACCCAGTAACTTTGTTTTGGGAAGCCTTTTTCTGCAAGCGTCTGAGAAAACGAGCGCGTCTGATTTCGCTCCCTTGGTGACGTGGCAAAGGAATCTCATTATAATTTTACCGCCCCTTAATCCTGTAAGTTTCCACCCACGGCGCCGTTATTGTGTTTTCGCAAGTGCAACAGTGTACTAGCTCTAATGCTATGATTAGATAAGACCATTGTTCCTCAGCTGGGATCGTGTAGAGCCTTTTGAAGCTGCACTGAAACTACAATTTGGACCTTCAACCCGTTGGCCGCCATTGAAGTCCACTATATGGAGAAAAATCCTGCAATGTTTTTCTCAAAAAACATAGTTTCTTTGCGACTGAAGAAAGAAAGACATGAAAATTTTGGATGACATGGGGGTGAGTAAATTATCAGGAAATAGTCCTTTAAAAATATCTTCTTTTGTGTTCAGTGCAGTTTTGGAACAAATTATAAAAGAACTTTTTATTTTTTGAGTGAACTGTCACTTTAAAGGATCCCGTCAGTTCTAGATCTCTTCGGAGCACCAATAACACTCAGAAGAACATTTGCTATTGAGTTGCAGTGCTGTTTTTCACCTAGAGGGAGCAGTGCTGCTTAATTATTTGCTAAAACATTAATTATATTCCTACAGCCTTTTACACCTTTGTCTGTTAGATTGATCAACTGTGTTATTCGCTACTATATAAATGAGATCAGTATTTTTTCAATCAACTAGGTAACGTTATGAGTTTCCCACATCTCTGAGCCACAAAACTAAGCGTATCTTGTAGGTCAAAGCTTTTGAAATCTTCATGCAAATATTCTTAAATGGTCAGTGATCCCGCTTTCTTAATTGCTCCGCGTGCAGGGCTTTCAGAACGAACATGTTGTGCGTAACATTTATTAGCTGGCAAAATAAACCCTGCTCTGTGAGCACGACGGTTCACGCAGAAGCCGTCTCTCTCTTCCTGTCACCGTGCTGCAGTACACCGCTGCCTTAATGAACAGCTAAGCCTACCTTCACACACACCACTCATTATGGAAATTACACTACCCACAAATCTCAAGGCCACAGCAGCCTCCTGCATTAATTGTTGTACTGGTCAAGTGCTGAGGTCAACCCCAATTACTGGGATAGTCTGTGTGCATTCGTAGCCCCACACGGCCATGAGGGTCCATGAGATATATAAGTATAAATGACTGACAGCTATTCACTCACATCTAGAGTCCATAGTTAATGCTTTTAAGGGGTAAAGGGTTCACATGGTCAAGATTTTATCAGACACTTGACATCCTATGCAAAACTTTTTTTTTTTCATTTTTATTCAGTATCTTTTTATTTTATTTTTAAATATTAAGACATCCTAAAAATATGATTAAATTACTTAAGAACTAAAATATGTATAAAATAAGTGTGAGTGTGTGTGTGTGTGTGTGAGTGTGTGTGTCTTTATGTACATATACATATATATATATATATATATATGTATATATATATATATATACAGTATATATTTTATATATGACATCAGTGGCTCAACCGTAATTTTATGAAGCTACAGGAATACTGTTTATGCGCAGAGAAAACAAAAAGAACCAATTTATTCCACAATTTCTTCTCTTCTTGGTCAGTCTGCCGCTTCTGTCTATGTTTCTGAGCCTTGAACGTGTCTATGCTGTCTATGAGCGATTTCTTCAAAAATATCTTAATTTTTGTTCCGAAGATAAACGAAGGTCTTATGGGTTTGGAACGACATGAGTTCACAAGTTTAGGGTCAACTTCAACAGTATTTGGAAGGCATTAAAATAACTTTGTAAATAACACATTGTTTTTTTTGTGCTGGATTCTAAAAACATAAACAGTGCTTAACATATGCGATATTTATTGAACAAAACTCCAACAAATCTTTTTATTTAACGTAAAGATTCACTTGGCATTGATTGCACACTATAAAGAGTGAAAGTAGGGAAATCTTGGTCCTTATATGTCTGATATAATCTCTATTTCTATGTTACAGTTAAAGAGGCGAAGAACCTGGTGCCCATGGACCCTAATGGACTCTCTGACCCCTACGTCAAACTAAAACTCATCCCTGACCCCAAGAGCGAGAGCAAACAGAAGACCAAGACCATCAAGTGCTGCCTGAATCCCACATGGAACGAGACCTTCACATTGTAAGGAAGCTCTCGCTCTGTTTCCGACCCTAAACATCAGTGGCACAGCCAAAAGATCAGTCATTTGTTTGTCTGTGAAATGCAAAATGAAATGTTGAGCTTGATTTCTTTGTCTCTGTCCGCCTCTCTCATGCGCTCTGTGTCTTACAGCAATCTGAAGGAGTCTGACAAGGACCGCAGGCTGTCTGTGGAGATCTGGGACTGGGACTTGACCAGCCGGAACGACTTTATGGGCTCTCTGTCTTTCGGCATCTCGGAGCTTCAGAAGCAAGGGGTGGACGGATGGTGAGGAGACCTGCTGACACACACATATATACATCAGTAAAAACGAGCAAGTCCCCATGGTCAAATAGATTGTGTACACACTAATATCAAAAGGCTTGTGTCAGCTAAACCGCATTGCATATCACAGGGTTTCGCAGACATGCAGCAGTCTATACACGTCTAGCTGGTTGAGTCGTCCCTGGATTTGAAGACTCTTGCTCTTTCAGAAGTCCTCAGTCTGTCTTTTCTCCCTCCTCAGTAGTGCTCTTCATCTAAGAGCTCTCCACTTCTGTTTTCCACTCACACACACAGTCCCGTCCCTTCTCGAACACCTCTAAACGCATCTCTTGTCAGCTAGGATCTGTGCATTTTTGCATCGCATGAGCTCCCTGTGAATGCTTAAACGCAGGTAATTTGACAGAAGTGAGTTAAATGAGAAAGTGCAGATCCACTTTCACAGGAAATCTTTGCTCTGTCCTTCGTGTTCTCTCTCTGTCAGTTTTTTTTTTCTTTTGGTCTGTTTTGTCTAGTCAGTACAAGTATCTAGAGACTGAAGTGTCTAGTAGTTCTTCCCCACCTAACAGAGAGTTCCCACAGTCATGGGATAGTATTATGTAAAGATTGTGTAAACATTAGGAAATCGTTAAAAATATATTAATTTCTGCGATGGGGTTTTTAAACTTTTAAATGCAAAGGACCCCCAAAATAATGATCACCTTGCAATAGACCCTTTTCCTTTATTTTAAATGCAGATTTTATGTATATAAAATGAT
The DNA here is from genome assembly GCF_001515625.1 of Sinocyclocheilus rhinocerous. Classification (NCBI taxonomy): domain Eukaryota; kingdom Metazoa; phylum Chordata; class Actinopteri; order Cypriniformes; family Cyprinidae; genus Sinocyclocheilus; species Sinocyclocheilus rhinocerous. The sequence goes on from NW_015648615.1 coordinate 264,625, forward strand.
TTATACTGTGTGAGAACAATATTAAGTTTAAAATTAAAGAGACAACATAAATAATATATAAACAATTTACTTTTTTTGTTCTAATACTAAAGCCAAAAAAGATTATTTAAATATTATGAGGAATTAACTTTTTTTCTTCTTCTGCAAAACATTAGGTGTTTTTACATTTTCATTTTCAGTTTTATTTGTGTTGTATTAACACTATAAAAGTTTTTCCAAAGCAGTTTAACAGAGCATAGGGCCAAACAACCATTTTGCAAGATAAAGAAGACAGTGGAGATGAAAAAAATCCCTAGAAAGATTAACCTGTATATAAACTGTTTATGAACATAAATACATAGCAAGGAAGTAGAGGTAAACACACAATTAGATTTGTTTATTTTTTTGCTGTAATGTTGATAATGAGTTTATATCTATTCAAGAGAACAACCCACTATTGAAAGATAATAACCATAAAGTTGCTCTTCATTGAGTTACAGAAAAGGCCAAAATAATGCTTTTAAAGATGTTACGCTAACTTTAAAATGACATTCTGCTTGCCTTAAGCCACCTCACTGAAGCATCAATTTTGAGTATAAATTTATGGAATAGTACACAATGGAAACACAAAGAAAGCGATCGATTAGTGAGGTCGACTAGTTTTGTTTTTGTTTCCCATTTTTAGTTTTGATTCTCAGTGGCTGTGCTCACAGTACACATCCCTACTGGCTACTGTAGCTGGTGTCTCCTCTCTCTGTGTGTTTTCTCTACAGACGTGACTTTTATCAGATGGTTTGATGAGATGTGTGTATGTGTTTCGGGAGGGTGTTTCAGAGGTTTTGTAGCTGTTATGAGCTTCTTTGTGACTGCGATGGCTGCTTCCTGCCGCCTGCCAGAAAAGCACAGAGTGTCAGATTAGAGGCGAGACGTTTCCGCTCCCCAGTGGACCTTCAGTCAGGACAGATCCACATGATCACAATCTCATTGTCAGAGCTGTCACTGTCTCAGCACAACACTCATTCAATGTTTGCAAAAGGACATGGAGTCTGAGAACAGGGATAGTTTGAATGTCAGAAGAGAGAATGTCCTCAAAGAGCAACTTTGTTGAAGTTTTTTTTTTCTTTCTTTCTTTTTTTATGTGCAGGATATAAAACAAATAAATGATTATGATTGTCTAATCACTCAACCCTAATCACTGTGCTGCAACACTCATATAACATAGTACTTGTAGTATACATTTTGTGCAATTATATTATATTATATTATATTATATTAAAGTGAAATGTTTACACTTTTTTATATAAATGGTCAATCAGTTGACTATTGATAATTTTAATTGTTTAAATAATTTTGTTCACTTTATTTCTAATTGTATCTTGATATTAAATTGCTGACATTTCAGTTCTATTCTCATCTGATTTCTGGATTACTTGATAATTAAAGATAATTTATAGATTGGCATAAGTAATACTGTCTTTTCAATGCCAAAACCATATAGAACGTCTTTGGCTCATGCATCTTAATTTGATGATATTAAGTCTAGGATGGATACCTTTGAAAGTCAGTGTGAGAAATTGAATATTTATGACCTCTATTCTGCATGTAGTGATCATTAACTGCCCATGGCCATGTTTAGCCATGACCTACAATAAAGGCAATCCCAGAATTCAAATTTAGTGTCACTTTTTATATATACTTTTATATAATATTTATATATTTTTTTATATATTTACTATTTTATTCAGCAAGGGTGCATTAAATTGATTAGAAGTGACAGTAAAGATATTTGTTACAAAAGATTTCAATTTTTTTCTATTTTCCTATTTTATTTTATTTCTCGTTTTCTATTAAAGGGCACCTATTATGCAAAATCCACTTTTACAAGGTGTTTGGTATTTATTTAAACCAACATCTGAGCTGCTGAGGACGCTGTGGATAACTTTCATTTTTCAAGGTAATGTGCCTCAACATCTGCCTAAATACGTGTATCACTCCAGACTCCTTTGTGAATGTCATGTTGTTATAGTGCTTAGCGTTTTAACCGTATTTGTGTGCGTACATTAAAGGGGTCCTATTATGCTTTTTCACTTTTTCAACTTTAGTTAGTCTGTAATGTTGCTGTTTGAGCATAAAAAAGATCTGCAAAGTTACAAAGTTCAAAGTCCACTTCAAAAGTTCTAGTACACCCCCAAAACAAAATCAAGACTTTGTAAAAGAGCATAATAGGACCCCTTTAAGTATTTTTTAACTAATCAGCGCAGCGCTTGTGAGATTAGTTCGTTCATAGCGTGAAATTCGTTAGGTCGCGTGGCTCGGTCCATTGATCCGCACCAATGACAGGTCAGTGCGGCGCGAGCTCTGTAACATTGCGCTGTTTCATCCCACTTTCAGTGCATTTGGCTTCCAATATGTACGACTAAACACCGGTTCTCTCGCCCTCAGTCATGTTGCTTGTTTCCTCAGTCATGTTGCTTCTACCGGCTGTTTATTGCTGTAGATATGCAATGCAGAGAGACGTATATGCGACGCCCTCTTCTGGAGACGGGGCGGGAATATGCAGCTCATTTGCATTTAAAGCGATACACTCCAAAACAGCTCTTTTTTAGACACACCCCAAAAACATTTTCCAGCTGTTATAATAAATGATCTGTTGGGTATTTTGGGCTGAAACTTCACAGACACATTCTGGGGACACCCAAGACCAATATTACATCTTGTAAACAGGGGTGCCCTTTAGGTGCCCTTTAAAGCTGTTATTTTGAACTTTCTATTCATCAAAGAATCATGAAAAGAATTTATCATTGATAATAAATGTATCCTTGATTAAAAACAACAAAACAAACAAAAACATTGATAATAGGAAATGTTTCTTGAGCATTAAATCAGTAGTAATAGAGTAAGGGCTGCTGAAAATGTAGCTTTGCCATCACCAATCAGTTTGTTTTAACTGTATTTTTGATTAAATAATTGCAGCCTTGGTGAGCATAAGAGTCTTTTTAAAAAAGGTTTAAAAATCAGTAGTATAATGATAAACATAATATAAACAAAAATAAATAATAACAAAATAAATAAATATAATGTAAGCACAATATTTTACCAAAAATCGTATTATTTAATATTTTAATATTATTTAATATCTTTGTCGTTACCAATAGAGTTCAATGGAATTTGCGACCATAGTTAGCTAGCAATGCTTTTGGAAAACACACCCCAGATCATTTCATGCTAACTGCAATTCTACCACGCTTTCCTATTTCTGTGAATGTGATGAGGACGACGCTCACACACCCTAAAGCCTCTGGAGGTCTAGATGTGGAAGGAAGGAGAGTAGGGGGAGAGCACTGCAGCCATGACTCATCTGCAGTCATAAACACAACACACACACACACCCGCGCAGACCAGCGGCAAAATGAACACAGGGCCTCCTATCACATCAGTAGCAATAAAAGAGGTGGAAACCCAGCGTGCTGCTCTCTCTAAAGGGGAGCGCTTTAAGTGGTAGATCTGTTGCTTTTTAAACATGTCGTCTCGTCGGGTCCCGGCAATGGTCACCTCACACCGTTAAACAGGAAGCTGATTTTCTGCTATCGGGAAGCACAGATGTTAGAAGAGCTAAATATGAGACGGGGTATCATGCTGTCCCTCAGACGTTTGAAAGCTGTTTGGGGGCAACTCCAACCGGTTGGAATCCTCTTCACACATGATCATAGTCAAGTTCGTCCCTGCTGAGAGGAAAACTGTAAGCGTATGAATGGTTTAAATGAGCTGAGGTAATTTCGTAAAATGTGCCGTTTCAGGGAAGCGCGCAATTCCTATAGCGGCCAGATGGAGCCATTATCAGAGGAGGATTTAATGTCTCTGTTGCTGAACCATATGTGAGACTGCATATCCTGCACTCATCTAACTGTCCCTTATTTTCTGTCTGCCAAACACACACACACACACACACACACACATACATGCATGCAGGTTTAAGCTGCTCAGTCAGGAAGAGGGCGAGTACTTCAACGTACCTGTCCCACCTGAAGGAGAAGAAGGCAATGAGGAACTCCGGCAGAAGTTTGAGGTGAGCGAATGTGTGTGTGTTCACCTGCGTTTTTAGGTGTGCCAGAGTATATGTGTTTGTGTTTGTTTGTTTTTTATTTATCGAGAGATAAGCCTAGAGCCTAGAGAACATTGCTGTCTTTAGGGGTCGACTGATTATCGGCGCTGATATTAGGCATTTTTATGGTTATCGGTATCGGTCATTTTCAAAACCGATTTGCCGATAAAATTAATATAAAAGCAATTCAAGTTTTTGTCAGAGCCCTTGTTATTCTTAATTTTGACATTAATTTAGTTTTGTTTTATGTTTTTGTTTCTTTTTTGTTTTGTTTTGTTTCATTTTGTGTTTGTTTTTGGTTTATGTTTGATTTGTGTTAAGATTTAGTTTTTTATTTTGCTTTGTTTTTATTTTATTTTTGCTTCACTTTGTTTTGTTTTGTTGTTTTTGTTTTAGTCAGTTTTTATTTTTGTTTTGCATTTGGATTATTTTGTTTTGTTTGTTTTATTTCATTTAGTGTTTTTTGCTTTGTTTTGGTTTGTTTTTTTATGTGTGGTTGTTTTTTGTTAGTTTGTTTTGGTTTTGTTTTTATATGTTTTTTTGTACATATTTTGTGTTTTGTTTTTCTTTTTCCATCACTGGCACCCTTTTGTTTCTTGTAGTCATGTACAGTACTTGGGGTAGTGGAATATTCTCCTTTCTGCTTTGGATTAAAGTCAAAATGAAAGTCATTGTTACTTAACAGAATGGAGTCAGATGGTCGGGGGAGGGTTTGAAAAGTAAGAAGAAGGTAAATTGAACTAAGTTGTTATATTTGGATAAAAGATTACGAGGACAAACACTTCTTAATTTGAATAACATGCACTTGAATCATGCCTAATAAGACCAGGAATGTATAAAA
>NW_015648615.1:271371-298911 GCF_001515625.1 Sinocyclocheilus rhinocerous
TAGAAAATGTGCCGTTTCAGGGAAGTGCGCAATTCCGATAGCGGCCAGATGGAACCATTATCAGAGGAGGATTTAATGTCTCTGTTGCTGAACCATATGTGAGACTGCATATCCTGCACTCATCTAACTGTCCCTTATTTTCTGTCTGCCAAACACACACACACACACACACACACACATACATGCATGCAGGTTTAAGCTGCTCAGTCAGGAAGAGGGCGAGTACTTCAACGTACCTGTCCCACCTGAAGGAGAAGAAGGCAATGAGGAACTCCGGCAGAAGTTTGAGGTGAGCGAATGTGTGTGTGTTCACCTGCGTTTTTAGGTGTGCCAGAGTATATGTGTTTGTGTTTGTTTGTTTTTTATTTATCGAGAGATAAGCCTAGAGCCTAGAGAACATTGCTGTCTTTAGGGGTCGACTGATTATCGGCGCTGATATTAGGCATTTTTATGGTTATCGGTATCGGTCATTTTCAAAACCGATTTGCCGATAAAATTAATATAAAAGCAATTCAAGTTTTTGTCAGAGCCCTTGTTATTCTTAATTTTGACATTAATTTAGTTTTGTTTTATGTTTTTGTTTCTTTTTTGTTTTGTTTTGTTTCATTTTGTGTTTGTTTTTGGTTTATGTTTGATTTGTGTTAAGATTTAGTTTTTTATTTTGCTTTGTTTTTATTTTATTTTTGCTTCACTTTGTTTTGTTTTGTTGTTTTTGTTTTAGTCAGTTTTTATTTTTGTTTTGCATTTGGATTATTTTGTTTTGTTTGTTTTATTTCATTTAGTGTTTTTTGCTTTGTTTTGGTTTGTTTTTTTATGTGTGGTTGTTTTTTGTTAGTTTGTTTTGGTTTTGTTTTTATATGTTTTTTTGTACATATTTTGTGTTTTGTTTTTCTTTTTCCATCACTGGCACCCTTTTGTTTCTTGTAGTCATGTACAGTACTTGGGGTAGTGGAATATTCTCCTTTCTGCTTTGGATTAAAGTCAAAATGAAAGTCATTGTTACTTAACAGAATGGAGTCAGATGGTCGGGGGAGGGTTTGAAAAGTAAGAAGAAGGTAAATTGAACTAAGTTGTTATATTTGGATAAAAGATTACGAGGACAAACACTTCTTAATTTGAATAACATGCACTTGAATCATGCCTAATAAGACCAGGAATGTATAAAAGTAAATAGAGTTTTGATTTTATATCGATTTTGACTCTCTCAACTGGGTGCGAGCAGGTAAAGTGAAAAAGAGAGAGGTCTTTGTGCATGAAGCATATATCACTCACTGACAAATCTCGCATAAATAACACATTGGCAAATCCCAGCGTCCTCCCGAAGTAATCACACTCACGTCAACCTGCATTCTGCTCCGCACGTCCCAATTTGAATACAGAGTAGAGCTGACTGAGAGGTACCAGCACGAAGCTCCTGATCCCTGGGCTTTCTTCAACACAGATTGATTCAGACCCATTTTAAAGTCCCCTTTCCTCTGGTTTCTGCTTTCTTTTGAGAGCACGCAGTAGTTAGTAGTTCAGACATGTTTCCCACAAAGTTGATAGGTGAAAATGGTCTCGACAGTCGGTTTGTGCCTATTGGTGTGTGTATGTGATGTGTGTGGCATGTATGTTGGATGAATTTTGTGTGTGTGTGTGTGTGAAGGGGCACAATCTGTGCAAGACTCTGCATAATTCAAACGGTCCCGCGAGCAGACCCAGCTGTGGACCCAGTGCATGATGAATTTTTATATTTAAAGAATTTACCACTGACGATTCAAACATGAGTTTTGAACAGTGTAGAGTAGCGCTTGTTGTTTGTCGTTTCTCCGATCACAAATGCTGATATTATTTATGAACGAACGCTATTCGGACTGTGTGTGTGTGTGTGTGTGTGTGTGTGTCTGAGCTGGCAGTTTTTCTTCACATGGGGTGATGCATAATTCAGAATGTGAGAAATGGTCAATCTGTAGCTCATCTGGTGGGCTGGCATTTCACACATCATGGAGGAAAAACTTCTTAAGTTGGTTTTCAGTCTTTTCTTTTATTCTCTCTTTCTTCTTTTGTCTTTTTTTTTTTGTCTCTGTGTTCTTGTGGTCTGAACTGGTGAGGTGCGTTGACTCATTTTAAAACCTAGTGAGAAGCATCTATTCCTGTTCGTGAATAGATAAGATCCCTAAAATTGCAAAGACTAAAGTCTCAAGCCCAAAGAGATATTCTTTATAAAAGGTAAGACTTGTCCACGCCCTCCTAAAACGGCTCGTTCTAACACGCCCCCACGTCTACGTCACCATGTAACTGTGTCTAAATAGATCCATTGTATTTAATAATTAACTAATTTTACAAATTGCAATCATTTATTATTATTATTATTGTATAATTAGAAATTATACAGCTTTCACGACTCATTTCAAAACCTAGTCGCCTCATGTGCTTCTGTCTATATAGACAAATTGAAAAATACTATATAAATTATAATATTAAAATATTTTATTGTATACATTTATTCATTTTATATTACTATAAAAACAAATTTGCACTCTTATTTGTCTAGTAACTTGATTACAGTATTGCAAAATAATAATAGTAGTAGTAATATTATTTTATTAATATTTTATTTATTTTTACATATTACACACATTTATACATTTTAACAAAACTCTTACTTTTAGTAATTTAATTTTACATTTTAAACATTATTGCAAAATATCAATAATAAAATAATAATAGTCATCATCATCTTTGTAATACATGAAAATAAATTGGTAATAATATAATAACTTATTGGCTGTTTATTTAACTTGTGTCAATCTCTTTTTATTATTATTATTGTTACATAAACTCAAACTTTTACAGCTTAGAAGGCAACATAATTAAGTTGTTTTGAAATTATGGACCAGTTTTTGTGTCTGTTATGCCTTAAAACACTGACTCTGTAGGCAGCTCTCTATCTTTAGAGCAATTCTCTCATAGATTAGCATCACATCTTGTGTCTTGTTCAGATGTATGTTGTTCGATTGTTGCTGGCTGAGAATGACTGAGCATTCCCAGCATGACTCAAGACTGTGAGTGGTTGTGAGGGGAAATGCTTTGGCTCCATTTGAGAGCATCAGGATGGGAGATGCAAAAAAAGGCCAGCGAGTCGGTTCCTCGCTATGGGGTCTTTGCGGTCAGGGCAGGTCTCTGCTGAAAGGCGGAGGGGGCAGATGAAGGATTGGCCTGGTGGTGCTCACATTGAGCTCATTAGGGCCAGGGCTGTATCAGGCTACCTGCCAGCAGCTCCATCACACTCGCGCACACAGACTGACCGGCAGGCCTCCCTCAGGATACGTGTCAGTAACACAGAGCCGGTCACTCCTGTTCCTGTGCTGGAGGACCGGAGCGCCCACATCACGCAGCGCTCAGAGCTGTAGCCTCATGTCAACTTTTGTTCCTGCGTCGTGAGCTATAGCCAGATTTGGCTCAGCATGAAAACAGAGATGGGGAAATGACTCATTATCTCACACTCGTTTTGGATCAACTCCTGTTTTATATGGATACGAACGTTTACATGGACTCAACTTGCCCAGGGGTCAATGAAGTGACATAAATTTTTTTTTTTTTTTTTTTACATTTGAATCCTTTAAATTATTGAAAAAGAAAAGTTTCTCACACAAACTTCTTCCTTTGAAACTGTATTTTGCTAAAGATGCACACTTATTAACATGAGTTTAAGCACTTGCTTACAATTTTACTAAAAAGTCACCAACTAAGCTACTCATAGGGTCAACATTAAATTTCAGAAATTATTATAGAATTATTATAGAAATTATTTTCATTTATTAGCAAAAAAGAATAAGGTTTCCAGTTTTTTGGATTTTGGATCAGCAAAAACTTACATTCTCAGTATTTTTGATGACTTTGCACTGATAAAAGACAACACAATATGATAACAATATAATAACACATTTACTGAATCAAAATATCGAGCTATTTCTAAATGTATTATATTATATTATATTATATTATATATTTTAACCAGTGTATTACTGTATATTATCAAAATGAAGGTTATTGCTGGTTTTCAATGATAAACAGTGATATCAAGTTACTATTTGTTTGCACAAAAAGCATAAGGAACCCTAATATTGTCTAAAACCACACTATGAAACTTATAGGGGTATCCAAACTTTTAGAGAAGTGTAAATGCACATGAAATACTAAGAAAACTAAAAAGGTTTTTATTATTTCTAATCATCTGTACTTACTACATTCAAAATAAATGCAAATATTTTTAACGATTTGCGTTGTAATGTTTTTTAGTCAGTATTTTATTCCTTTGTGGGAAAAATTGCAGACCAATTATATATAATTTAATATATAATTAAAGGGGTGGTTGATTGCGATTTCACTTTTTTAACGTTAGTTAGTATGTAATGTTGCTGTTTGAGCATAAATAATATCTGCAAAGTTACGAAGCTGAAAGTTCAATGCAAACGGAGATATCGTCTTTTAAAATTCTGGCAGTTTAATGCCTACAAAAACGATGCCGCTGAGGTGAGGGGCGGGACGATTAGACGTGCACTAGAGGCTGTTTAGCCAATCACAACACACTGGGCTAGCTAACCAATCAGAGCCCATTGCCTATTTCTGAGGGAGGGGCTTCATAAAAGCAGGAAATGATCAGCCCGTTTCTCAGAGAAGGGACAGAGCGGTGTAGAATAAAGGTAAATTATGTGAAAAATAATGCGTTTTATTTTTTTTAAACGAAGCATTAACACATGTTAAACCCCATAAACACAATCAAGCCTAGAAAAAAAACAGTGAACCACCCCTTTAAGTTTAATTAAGACCCTAGTTTTCCTGATCCACCAATGCTGATGGAAATTTTAAGATGTTCAAATCACCAATAAATAAATCTCTTTTTAAAGTGTGGTATTTCCGCACATTTTTGTTCAAACACTTTTTGTTCATTTTCAGCTCAATTAAAATGTTTTAATCTAAAGCTGCAATTTTCTGAGGTAGAACAACCTAGAAGTACCATCGTTGATCATTTGTTTGTAAACAGTAATTTCATCTTGAATCAAAATTGAATAATAAAAAGCAAGAATATTTAACTAAACATTTACTTCACTGCTAAAAAAAGATGTTGAATGCCAAGTAGGGTCTTCTGAGAATACAGCTGAGTGATAAATAAGTATTTTGAAAACAGCTGAGCTGGCATGCTAGCATTGCTAATTTTAGTGAACTCTTCCCCAGCACCAACTTTCAGTCCTCTATGAAAAAACAACAAGATGCCATTTTTTGGGGGGTTGTTTGTGTTTTTCTGTGTGTGTGTGTCAGAGGTGAAATCAGAACCGTTAAGTCGTCTCATCTAATAGCCGCCCTCCTGTTGATAGCATCTCCTCAACTTTTATTCACCTGCAATTTGACCTGTCAAGACGCGACCACCTCCCTCCACATTTCACCGCTATGAACCAATAACTTCCTCTCACGGTTTAGCTCTTTTTTTTTTCTTCTTCGTTCTCACTCCACCCTCCACACTGCTGTGCAGAAATGACGGTATTTGTGTGCACTGAAGCGCGGTGAAGGCGACGCATTCAGCTCATTGGAAATCTACCCACATTAGCATTTGTCTCCGTTCCTTTTTATCCCTCCCTTCCCATTCTCTCTCGTCCTCTCTTGCATCCTTCCTGTCTATTCTGGATCAGACAAATAAAAGTTGTCGCCACTGGGTCGTCAGGCAGAGCGTTTGATGCTGTATGTCTGTGTGAGTGCTTGTGCATTGGTTTTACTGCTGAGCAGAATACGGCTGAGATGTTTGTCTTTTACAAAAGAAACACTCCCTTAGTCCAGTGATGAGGCTCTTAGCTGGATACAGAGCTAATCGCTCGTTCACGCCCAGCAATCGATGGAGGAGGAGGTGGAGAGCATTTTGTGTGTGCGTGTGTGTGTGCAGAGATCACTGCCGCCACTCAACTCGTGGTTTTGGCGGAGAGACAGAGCTTCTCAAATGGCTTTTCCCCAGAGGCCACACGTCCCTGCCCACAGATCTACAGAACCACGACCTTCAGAGCGAGAGATGGGGAAAAACTCTGAGCCATGAAGATTAGAGGGATTGTTCAGCCACAAATGAAGATTCTGTCATCATTTAATTACCCTCATGTTGTTCCAAACTTGTGTCACTTTATTTTTTTCCTGTGGAGCACAAAAGGAAATATTTTGAATAATGTGCTGGCTGCTCTTTTCCAGGCGATTGCAGTGAATAGCAACTGGACCCTTCAAGCTTCAAAGGAGACAAAGCATCCTAAAAAGATCCTAAAAGTTGTGCATATGACATGCAGTATTTAGGAAATCTTCTAAAGTGTTACGGTAGAGTGAGGAACAGACCAAAATATTAGTCGTTCACTGACAGTCCTCACCTTCAGTGAGCCAGAATGTTTCAAATGTCAAAACAGTCAGAAATAATTTCCAGATAAAATATCTATGATTACCTGTCAGGTCTGTCCCAAAATGTAAAGTAAAATAAATAAATAAATAATTATAATAATAATAATAATTTTTAAAAAAAATTTAAAACACATAAATATTCAAATAATCATATATTTAAATAAATATTTAAATAAAGCATAAATGTTTAAGTCTTTAAACAAGACAGACATATATTTAAATAAATGAATATTCAAGTTGTTAAAGGATCATAAAAGTGGTTAAAGGGGTCATATGATGCGATTTCAATTTTTCCTTTCTCTTTGGAGTGTTACAAGCTCTTGGTGCGACTTGTGTAGTATATTTATGTTTAAATAAATGCATTTAGGAGACACTTTTATCCAAAGCAACTTAGAAAAGAGGAGAAAAAAAGCAATTCATCAAGAGCCAACAATATTCGTAATATACAATGCTAGGTTTGTTAGACAACTATATATTATATCAGTTATTTGTTCAATTATACATTCAAGACTTTTATATTCAAGGTACATTCAAAGTGACAGACAGTGTGAGAAACAGACCAAAACTGAAGTCGTCCAATAACATTCCTCCCCTCTAATGAGCTGTTAACTGAAATGTTGAACGAGTGAGTTCGAAATCTACTAAACAGATCAGTTCCGTTTGTGAACAAATCATTCAAATCAAGTCAATGAATAGATTCATTCGAATACAATTTGTTCATGAATCATCAAGAGCTAGAAAAGTTTCTGACTAATGTTTTCATTGAATGACTACTTTAAGTTTTGCTATTCAGAATATATATCATCTGGACAACTCTTGTGATACTTTTGAGTGCTTTTTAAAGCTAGAGTGCTTCAGTCCCTATTCATTGTAACTTTTGAAAAGAGCAGCCAGGTCATTATTCTAAATTTCTCATTTTGTGTTCTACAGACAAAGTCAGTCATGCAGGTTTAGAACGACATGAGGGTGTGTAAATAATGACCCCTTTAAATGAGATAAAGGGAGGGCAGACAGACAGAAAAAGAGGCAGGGATGTGTGAGTGAAGCTGAGCACTGGGCAGCAGATTCAGCCGGGCCGTGTGTTTGTCTGCAGGGACAGTGTGAAGTGTGGCGTCTGAACAGTAGGGAGTGGGTTAATGGAATTCTATGCTAGACTGAGCCGCATGCCAGCCTCACAATATGGCAGCAGTTTGGAAATTAAAATTGAATGTGCTCCAAGAGGCTGTGAGAGAGAGGGCAGTGAGACAGGCGTGTGTGGGATGGGCCGAAGGGACCCAGGCAATCCTACACATTCATTCTGCTGGTAAATAGCAGCGGAATCATGGGAAAAGTGAGAGGCAGGCAGAAATTCATTTGGAGTGATTGTAAAGGTGTCGGAATTGAAATCAGCTCTGCGTATTTTTAATTACAGTCACCTCTTGTTCATATCACAGGATGTCAGTGGTATGTGTAATTTAAGAGATGTGTGTGCACTGCATAAAATGTTAGAAATGAGTTTGTCTGATGACCTGGTGGACAAAGCACATGTGCTAACATGTTGGAGTGCAGCATTTACATCAAATCTGTCTTTGATAGTTTCTAGAAAATATCCCTTATTGTTTCCTGTCAGTTCTGTCCCATCTTTTAAAGGTGAAAAGTCTCATTTTATTTTATATTCAGTAGTTATGTAAAAAAAAAAAAAAACATTTTAAAATAGTCAAACAGACAGATATTTAACAAATATTAAAATAAAACAGATATATTTAAATAAATATGTAAAACAATACATATTTAGATAAATATTTAAAATAGTAGACAGACAAATATTAAAAAAAAAAAAAAATGTTCAAACAAAACATATAGAGATATTTGAATAAATAATAAATATTCATATAAAGCTGATATTTAGAAAGACAAATATTTCAATAAATATTCAAATCAAATAGATATTTAACCATATTTCAAAGACAGACATACATATTTTTAAATAAATGTTTAAACAAATTGTGCATAGATATTTTAATAAATATTTAAATTATACACTTCGTGCATAATTATTAGGCATGTTGATATTCTGATGATATTTTTTTTCCAAGCACATTTTACCAAATCCAAACCACATCAGTCTTAATAACTACTATTGATTTTGTATTTAATCATTTATAAGTAATATATAATTGTCCAGCACCACATCCTCTTGTTCCACTGTTTGGAGAATTTATCTTCCAGAATCTGGCAGTAAAGTTTAGGAGCTCATTTTTAGTCAATCCTGCAAGACAGACTTTTCAGGATAGGAGATGGAATAAAAATGAGCTCCTAAAACTTACTGCCAGATTCTGGAAGATAAATTCTTCAAACAGTGGTACAAGAGGATGTGGTGCCGGTCCTTCAAGAGTCACTCTCAACTTATCTGTCCATAAAGCCTATAAAATATTAGTGTATTAATGTATTTCACAATACTTCAGCAGTTATTCAGTTATTCTTATTAAGTGAGGGTCATTTTTTAGGATTTTTTTACCCAAGCAAAGTCTCTGAGAACCTGACACCTTGTAATTCTGGAGACTCCAGGAAAGTTGCAGTTCTGGAAAATGGTGGTGCTGGAGACTAAATGGTTCTTGATGGTTTTACACCTAATTCTTCACATTAATTCTTAATACTTTTGCAGTTAACATGTGTCTTTTCTTCTCCACCTGTTTTTTTCTGACCCCGCTGTCCCATGGCTCATTTTATCAGTAAAAGAAAACATGCCTAATAATTATGTGCACCTGAATATAAGGAGTTTTTCACTTCCAGCCGTCATGGACAATTATATATCACTTATAAATGATTAAATGAAAAAAAATCATCAGAATATCAACACGTGGTGTATACGCACACACACACAAACATATATATACAGTGGTGTGAAAAAGTGTTGGCCCCCTTCCTGATTTCTTATTTTTTTGCACGTTTGTAGAGAGCTTAAATATGCATATAGATTGCAAAGTGACTCTGAAAGGGAAATGCACACCACAGAATTTCCCCTAACCAGCAGATTGCTACACTATTATGCAGAGTTTGATGCTTAAAACAAGTAAAAAATCAAGACAAATGTCCAAATAAATCTTGTTTTAAGCATATTTACATATTTTTAGAGTAGGAAAACAAGATAGCAAGTTAAAATAGTGTCTGCAGTGCATAAAAAGCAAAGTAAGTGAGGAATTTTGACACACTGTTGTGTTTTGTGTGTCAGCCCAAGTGCTGTGCAAACGTGTTGTGAATGAGAAAAGCTTTTAGTGCACTTGTGTGAGACCGTATGTGTGTGTGCGTGACCTGTTGCCTGGCTGCTGTAGGTGTGATTGGCTCACAGCTGTAGATAATGGATCAGTTCTCAGTGGACTGTGAAGGAGAAAGTTGGTGAACAAGGAAATCGGCAGTACACTTCCCCTCAGCCTGCAGCCGACGGGGCCTAATGACTGTGCCCTGTGACCGCACACACACTTAATACAGAAGGAACCACAGACATTTACACAGGCCGTCTGTCATTCCGTAGCATGCCAGCTTGGGCAGCGAGATCCTTGCCAGAAACTAAACGTTCACCCAGGGAGAGCGAGAGATACACACACACAGACCGCCACAGTTTAACAGACGCACACCCACTTCCTCTGTGTCTAACAAACACTTTAGAGCTGTTTTACAAATGCTGCCAAAGACATATTTAATATCTCTCTTTGTATTAAAGATGCACGCTGTCTTTTTCACACATGCACACAATAGCCAAAAACTGCTTCATCTGCAGTCTGGGTGACAGGTTTACCCAGCGTTTGCTGAATCATGTGTTTGACAGATTTAGCAGCGACGTGATGAATAGACCTGCTTAAGAAATTCAGTAACATTAACAGAGAGAAACAAACAAAAGATGTCAGTCATGTCAGGTTGTGGCTCATTCTTATGTTGGTGTACTGTATGTGTGTGAGCCAGGTTTTGCCTTCATCGTGAAGCCCAAATGTCCCCAGAAGGATAGTAAAACCTGAGATTGTGGAGACCAGCAAATGATCGGAGGAAAATAAGAAAAAGACTAGAAATATAGATGCGATGGTGCTTGGGGAGACATATGGAGCAGTTGTTATTTTTGCATTTACTCACACTTTCCAGAGCCTCGCTGTAAGCTTGCACTCTTTCACTATTTCATTGGTCTTTCCTCATTGCTGCTCTCTCAAATGTTGAGAGAGTGTGCATATATGAAGACAAGATGGCTTGAAAATTTTAAGTCTCACTAGTGATACTGTAATATTGAGGATTTCTTGTCACAGACTAGCTGTCAGCAGACTAAAAATAAAGGCTTGGAGTTTGTGCTTAGCTTTTAATAAACAGTAAATGTCTTAATGAAAATCTAAAAATGCTAACAGGTTTCTGTATGGATGCACAATATATGTGTGATATATCTAACTTGTCTTTCATGTATTGTTAACTGAAACGTTGCACCAAAAATACTTTTTTTCAGTATTGTCTTTTATCAGTATTGTCAATATTGTATATACATACTGTATTATTTTTATTTTAAATGAATATATCATCTAGGGATGAATAATGTATTAGTACTAAATTGGTTATCAGCTAATATCAGAGTTTTTTTATTTATAGGTATTGGTTAACAGGGATGGGCAGTATTTCAAATACATGCTGTAAGGGAAACAGGTCAATTTAGCTCAAAGGGAATCATTTAAGATTTTAAAGGGAACTCCACCAATAATATGTAAGGGAATTTGGACAGAATCACTGTTTTACGGCTGATCACTGAGACGGCCAGCGATTCAGTGAACGAGCCGTACGAGATCAATTCTGCAATGGATATTTATATCCAAAGTATAGTGAAAACACTAGTAATTAGCACAGTAACAAGATCGGCAGTGTAAGACATTATCTTGTGAGCACAAAACACAAGATACTTCTTTTTTCAATATGAATACATTTAAAATATGTATTTGAAATACAAAATACTATTTTGTATTTAAAAACCTTTGAAAAAAATCTAATATATTTTGTATTTAAATAGATTTAATCTTAGTATTTTTGTATTTTCAAAATACATAAAATACTTTTTGCCAATCTTTATTAGACTGCTGATTTCCTGTATCAACTAGTTCAAACATGCCTGTAACCGGGCGAACGAGACGAGAGACGTGCAGATCCATTTGCAAGCTTTATTAGACAGAGACGTAGTCAATAACACAGGCAGGGTCGAAACACCAGCAAACAGGTATGGCACGGGCAAGACACAAGAGTATTCCAAGGACAGACGTGATCAGACTCCGGCGAACAATATCCAACAGGTACGCAGCAATAGTCCAGGCTGGGGCAAACAGAGTCCGAACGGTAAAACAGTAGATAATCCAAGGTACACAGGCAGGAATCAGGTAATAGCAAGACTAGACTAGACTATGAAAACACGAAATGGCTCCGTAAAGCAGCTATCACTAGGAGAGTGATAAACGCAGAACAATACTCAGCGATTAGAGAAGGATTTGAGTGGTTGTTATATAGTGTGTGTGTGATTGGCTGCAGGTGAGTCCAATCAGTGCAATGGAGCATGGGAAATGTAGTCCAGGGTGACGTGCAACAGTTTGTGTGGTGTGAGAGTCAATGTAATCAGAAGGCGACCTCTGGTGGCAAGCAGGCGGAAGGTGAGGCCAATCAGTGCAATGGAGCATGGGAAATGTAGTCCAGGGTGACGTGCAACAGTTTGTGTGGCGTGAGAGTCAATGTAATCAGAAGGCGACCTCTGGTGGCGAGCAGACGGAAGACCACGGACCGGATTCGTGACACTGCCACTTTCATGCATGTGAGCTGCAGCTGGATGACTTCATCTAGAATTGGGTTCTAGGATTTTCTGGATTCCTGTAAAGAAATAAGGAATAATACTGCCTTCGTGTGCTATCAGAATGTCCTATTTCCCATTTCAGAAGTCCTGATTACAAGCATGTCGCATTCAAGTGCTTTGCTATTGGAAAGAATAGGAATCGTGGAGGACGCCAGGTTTCCTGGGAAAATCTTATTAAAGCCAAAATCGTAGATATTTAAGATATTTAATTTTGAATAAAATGTAGCATCCCATTTGTTGACAACTATATCATCATTCACAGTGCTATCTTTACAGTTAGCTTGTTGATGATTCTGGATTTTCAGTCAAATACATGCTGTTTTGCTGTGTAGAAAGAAACCATACAAAATGCTTGAAATGGTTATTGCACTATGTGCATTACTTGCTTTTGTGGGAAAAAAAGCATACCTGTCCCAGCAGGTAAAAAAAAATCACTAGCAAGGGGAACATATCATTAGCACTAGTCAGTCTTGTTAGTTTTTTTTTTTTTTTTGGTCAGATTTTGGTTTTATCAACTAGTTAGTCATATGTGTTCATTAAGCTTTAGTCATTACTGCTTGCTATGGCGATATGACAATATACAGTATATGTCGGTGATGATATAAAGTGTAAATCGACTGAACTTTTTCTATATCATTTATATATCATCGTGGTATGCAAATATATCTGTGGAGCTTTTAGTGGGCAGGAGCTATTGACACGTCAGAGCGATAAAGAAACATGGATGAATGAGTAATAAGCAGCTTTCTGTGTGTGTGTACCCCAAGACAAAGATAACTATAATGCTAATAATAAAGATATATTAAAAAAAATTGTTCTAAGGGCATACTCACACTAGGCACAGTTGCCTTGTACTAAAGCCCAAGTGCGATTGTCCTTTCGCTAACAGACAGATATCACAGGATTATTACAGAGGCAACTGAGGTTAATGGTGGAATTTGCAGCTTTACTCACAAACTACAATACATGTTCATCAATAAGATGAGAACCAGTCCCTTTATAAGTCTAAATGTACTCGAAATGAAATTAATTGAAAAGTGTGATATCCAAGTAGTAATAAAGATTTTTGCTGTCATAATGATAACAGTGCATACAAAAATAGTAAATTAACTGTTCCATGCTCCGGCGCGGTTAGCGATCACACTACATGTGTTCCGCACCCGAGCCTCCTCTTCAAGCGGGCCAGGGCATGGTTAAACGAACCGCACTGGACACTGTACAGAGCAGTCGCACTTGTGAAATGAACTGGACTTTGGGGGTCAATCGCGCTCAAGCATGGATCAGATCCCTTAGTGTGAGTACATCCTAAATCTAAGTGAATAGCAGACAGCACACCACAACTATAACCATAACAGCACACAAAATTATGAATGTTAAAAACACTGACAGCCAATCGGAATCATTTCTGCTTTAAAGAGCTTGAGCATTTAAAGTGACAGATGACACAACTGCATTGTATACCTAGAATACACTAATATAGTTATCTTTATAATTAAAGTTCTTATTGTAAACAGGCCTTAATAGTGTTACTTCACTGGATGGCCAATTTCAAATGTATTTTGTGTATTTTCAAAATACTGTATTTGTATTTAAATACATTTTCCCACACAGTATTTGTGCCCGCCTCTGTTTGTTAATCTTAAATATGTCGTGACAATCTCATTAACCCTGCTTTTATATTTAGATTACATTTAAGGTCATGTAATGCGCATTGAAAGGTAAATGTAATCTAAATGTAAAAATACTAAAAAAAAATTTGAAAACACATTTAATAATTTATAATAACAGAATGCAAGCCAGAAATTTAATATTGGTGTGTCCAGAAATAAGGTACAAAAGCTGTCACTGGGGCAGTATCCTTTCAAAAGGTACACCTTTGTACCTTATTTATCCTTAAAGGGTGCATATTAGTACTATAAATATGCATGTTAGTATGTAACGTACATATTAGTACCTAAATCGTACATATTAGTGCTTTTTGAAAGGGTACCGCCCCAGCGACAGCTTCTGTACCTTTTTTTCTCTGAGAGTGTAGGTTTCTGTGATTTTGGTTTTAGAAGTATGCAAAGAAAATATCATTAGCTCAGTATAAAAACAATAGAAGTCAACTGAAAGTCACCACCGTGCTAGAAAAACGTGTGTGTCTGTGTTGTCTCTGACCCCTCTCTAACACAAGCTTATTGCTTCTTTTTGCTCTTTCCCAACAGAGAGCTAAAATTGGTCCCAGCAAAATAGATGGCTCTTCCTCCAACGCCATCTCCAAATTCGACAGCAATGGCAACCGGGACCGCATGAAACTGTCCGACTTCAATTTTCTCATGGTGTTGGGCAAGGGTAGCTTTGGAAAGGTAACTCTTGCCATCTTCTTTCGCTCTCTCTCTCTCTGTGCGTCTCAGGTAGACTCACTGGTGCTTCGAGCAGCAGGTATTCTCGATCTGTGAGGTCACTCTAAACAACTAAGATTACTGGAACGCAGGCTAAAAGACAGCGAGAGGGGAAATAGGAGGGTGAGTGGGCTCATGTTCCAGCTGCTGTCAGTTGCCATGGCAACAGGATTTTAAAATGATATTGATATGTTGAGGTGCAGTGCTAGACCTCTGCCAGCATCATTAGCCGAGACTGTTTGATGTCGTCCAAATCATGACAAACTAAATGTCAGGCTCACTGTTGCGTCTGATAGACTGATCTGTCCAGTTCGCTGATGCACCTTCATTCTCGTCCAGACGTCATACACAGATACAGTACGTGACTCTGAGGTTCTCTGCAATCTCATAGACTCGTGTTCAGATAGCAAAGGCAGTGCTGAAGTCAGCCGGAACTTGCAGTCTGAAAAAAATTGTGATTGTTTTCCAGTAAAAATCTGCAGAACATTAAAATAGTTTTTGGATAAAAAGATATGATAGAGCTCGTTTTCTTACCTTAGTCCGGTGCTCCAGACTGCAACTAAACAGAAGTGGTTGTTGTAGGCAACAATAAGCGTAGCGTGAGCTGTGCCGTCTGATTTTTTAAAATAAAAAAAAAATAAAACTATGAAGCAGTTTTTTCTAATGAGGCAGTCAAAAAGATTCAAGAAATAGCGTTAAACTCACCCGTGAGTTAGCAGATTGAATCAGACTCCCTCAGTCAGTGAACTGTCACTTCTGACTCTCTCTGAACTGTCAGTGATTTTGCAATTATGTTTGTGTGAAATTGAACAAGGAGCCTTTAAGAAAAGGCTTTATTTTATTTTATTTTTTTTGTCATTGGCCATACAATTGGCAGATTTTATTAAAGGATAAAATGTAAAGTTTTCTTTAAGGATAAAAAAAGTAAGGTTTAAAGTCTGCATGAAATGAAAACATTTTTTCTAAATGCGTGTTTATTGATAACATTGTGAATTTTTGAGGTTGTATTGTTGAATCAAAAGGTCATTACTCGATCTTGTTACTTATGTAACATTGACACTTTAAAAAATACAATTTGCCAATTATTGACTAAGGAAAATGAAACTTAAAGGGATAGTTTACCTAAAACAATGATAATTTCTTTACTCACCCTCAAGTTGTTCCAAAACTATATGAGTTTCTTTCTTCTGTTGAACATAGAAGATATTTTGAAGATTGTTGACTTCCCTATTATGGAAGAAAATACTATGGAAGTCAATGGTTACTCTCAGCTGTTTGGTAACAAACATTCTGCAAAATATCTTGTGTTCAACAGAAGAAAGAAACTCATACGGGTTTGGAACAAATGGAAGGTGAGTAAACAATGACAGAATTTTCATTTTTGGGTGAACTATACATTTAAATCAAGTCATAGTATCTTACACAATTTTGCTTCTCAGGTATTCGTCTTGTTTTTAAAGAAATAGGTTACCGAAAAATGAAAAGTTTGTCATCGTTTACTCACCCTCATGTCATCCCAAACATGTATGAGTTTCTTTCTTATGTTTTAAATTAAAGAAGATATTTTGAAGAATGCTGGTAATCAAACAGTTGTTGGTCCCCATTGACTTCCATAGTATTTTTTTTCCTTACTATGGAAGTCAGTGGGGACCAACAGTTGCTTGGTTCTTCAAAATTCTTCAAAACATCTTCTTTTGTGTTCAACATAAGAAAGAAACTTACAGGTTACAGGTTTGGAACGACTAAATGTTGACAAAATTGTCATTTTTGAGTGAACTATTCCTTTAACAATGTTGAGATACTTTTATTGGAATAAAGACAAAGATGCTCATTAAAAAATCTTTTAGAAGAGTAAATAGGGGACTGTACTGTTTTGCACTTTGTTAAAAACACTGTAGATTCCATGATGCCGAGCCTTCAGCAGAGGGAGCTTCAAAACATCTGACAGATGTGCACTTTCACGAGTCCAGTTGTGTGATTATGGGTTTGATGCAGATCTCACAGTTGGAGACATGATCATTGATCAGATTCTGTCCTTGAATATGCTGATCCTGGAGCAGTTCTCATCCAGGGCCCAGCAGATACTTTTGTGCAGCTGTACTAGCTGACAATGTCCTTAAGACTTTGGAGCACTGTGTGCAGTCGTGTACCTTTTGTTTGATGTGCGTTTTTCTAAACAGGTATGCAGTGGTAATGAATGCGTTGGAATGGATATGACCTGCTTGCTATGCTGCCAGAGTAGTGTGTGTGTGTGTGTGTGTGTGTGTGTGTTAGGGTGTAGAGCCTGTGAGGAGCAGATGGTGTCCTCTGTAATGTTGAAGTGTATCGCTTCTCTTTTCCCATCGCCAGTCACAAGGTGTCCATCTGGGGCTGCCTTTACACTGAAATAACTCCGCTCATTTCAATATGTGCATTTATTTTCAAGAGAGAGCTAAAAGGCAGAGCCAGACTGTCCGTAAAGTTTCTTCAAGCATTACTTTTCCTCTGTCAGGCAGGTTTTTCTCTATGTGACCTTGACGCAGAATGAGGGAAGGTATTTGAGAGATGCTTTCACACACTGATGAAGCGCTATTGGTTTGGTGACAAGAAGTGCTGTGGCTGTGTCAGGCATATTGGATTGGGTTTAAATTCATCTCACACTCATAACAGTGTTGGGGAGCTAATTTTAATCTGTATCTTTCCAAACTACAAGAGACACATAAATAGTTATGCTACAGTCAAGCTACTCTTTCTACAACCTGAAAAACATCAAATTGCTGTATCTAGAAAACTTTAAAATGCCATTCAAATTGGTAAATTCTTTTTTTGAATTGGTTTATTTACATGGACTGATTCACTGCAAAGAATCAGATTTTCTGGTGCTACATATTTGAGAGAGAAAGGATATTTTAGGAGAGCATGTTTGTTTACTGCCTTGTCGTGCTACGCTGCTACTTGTTGAAAAAAGTCGCTTGTTATTGGAAAAGCTACAGAGTTTTGAAAATGGTTACACTACTGAAAAAAATTTACTTCATTTGCATATGGATGTAATGTACTGTATTAAGTCAGGCACCACAGTGTGAAACTCAAAGCGTGAAATGTTGCTGCTCTGAAAGCTCTTATTTGTTTTCCTTTTAATGGTATTGATTGAGATCAGTGTTTGATTTCATTTGTCTAAGTCATCTATGTTTCAGCTATGTTTATATGGTAACAGATGTTTTACCAGACGTCTCAATATTAGATTACAATATACAATATTACATTATAGCTTAGCTTTAGTTTTAGTATTTATGTTAATTGGCATTATTTCAATTTAGTGATGTTATTGCATTTAATTTTACTTTTTCATTCTGTTCTGATTGCTTTAATGCTATCTATCTGGCAAGTTTTATTTACCATGTAACATTTTTTTCTTTCTTCCTCATTTTGGAGTAATAAAAATGTATGTGGGTTCAATTTTATTTATATTAAAATGTTTATGCATTTAAAATTTAATTGTTTATACTTTTTAATGTTTATGCTTATTTATTTAATCTTCCTTAATTTCTATTGCTCTTTGACTCAGTGCAGGCTTTCTCTCTTCTCTTTAAACTTTCTCCCTCTTTTTTCTTCCATCCCTCTCTCTCTGGTTGTCTCTTCTCTTTAGTATGTGTGCCTTCAGGCTCAATCCTAAAAATGAGCACAATTAAAATCTGCCTTCCCATCACTCAAGATTTCCTTCACCGTGCCATTGTGCCACACTCAAATCTGCTCCTTATCGTCTCCACATGTGTGCGAGAGCTTCATCTCCTCTGTCCGTCATTTCTCTTCATCTTTGTATATCATCTGTGCCTCCGCTGCAGCTACTGTATGTTCTCTGGCCTAACATGCTCTAAACGTGCTGAGAATGAGTGTAAACGCTGCTGTATTGATCCGCAGTCAAAGGCCAGTGTATCTTCTGCAAATAAATGTAGCTCATGCGCTGTGTTACAGAGTTGCTTTGCTCATCTCCTCATGCTTGCTTCAGTTATGTGTTTGGCTACATAACTCTGAGCATACCCCCCTACCTTCACGCTCTCTCTCTCTCTGTTTGTCTTTTTTAGGTGATGCTGGCCGAGAGAAAGGGAGGTGATGAGCTGTTTGCCGTAAAGATCCTGAAGAAGGACGTGGTGATCCAGGATGATGATGTTGAATGCACTATGGTGGAGAAGAGAGTGTTGGCCTTGTCAGGAAAACCACCCTTCCTCACTCACCTGCACTCCTGCTTTCAGACCATGGTACTGCAGCTTCTCGTCTCGTCTCGTCTCTTCTGCTGTCATCTCATTTCATGTCTTAGATTCATCTCATGATGTCTCTTTTGCTCTCCTTTCTTCATCTTCTTGTCTCGTTTCGTCTCTCATTTTGTCATCTCATCTCATCTTCTTCATTGTGTCTATTCAGTTCTCATCTCACCTTGTCCTCTCTCCTGCTCTCCTCAGCAGCTGTTCATCTCTCGTACTTCTCTTTTCCTCTCCTCTTCTTACCTCATCTTCTCTGCTTCATTTCTCTTTGCCTCTTCTGGTCTCATCTCATTTCATGTTGTTTATTTTGTTCTTCTCTCTATGTCTCATGTAGACGCATCTCACCTCATCTTATCTCACGTCACCGCTTTTGCTCTCATCTCCTCATCTTCTTTTCTCCCTTCTCTCCTCTTCTGTTCTCCTCTCATCTGGTCATTCTTCTCCTCGTCTCTTTTTCATCTCATATTATCTCCTCTCTTTTGTTCGTCCTTACCACATCTTCTCATCTCTTCTCATTTCATCTCATCTCTTCTTCTCTCCTCCTTTCATAGCATCTCGTCACCTCTCCTTTTCATCTCAACTCATCCCCTTTTTGCTCCTCTCTTCTCTTTCTCTTCTCAACGTATATCCTCTGACATAAGCTGAAGCGTGGGCACACATGCCACTGTGTATTCTTTCATTTTGTAGCACATGACCAAACACAAACACGAACTCAGGCACACACACTTGAATCCATCCCTCCCCATCCCCCACAAGCTGCTTAGAGACTGCAGTCATTTGTACATCGACAAGAATGGTGTTTGTGTGTGTGTGTGTGTGTGTGTGGTCATGTGAATGTGACATGCTCACAGGGGGGCAGCGCGCCACACTCATCTGTGGCCGCAGCAGAGCTGTGACAGGCAGCATTGCCGTCTCTCAACATCCTACTGAGCACCGCATGAGCCCCTGTCACTGATAGCGAGAGACGGTGAAATCGAGACAGGAAGCGAGAGTCAAAGGATAGAGAGGACTGAGTCAGACACCGAGGAGACTCTGGGGGAGGAAAAGATTGTGACGTCACGCGGCCGAAGCTCTTTTATGCCTTGTTTTTCTGGAACTGCATTGGATCTCAAACGAAGCTACGTCACTAAATCATCTCCTCCTTCGCACACACGTTCGTTAAGAGCAAATAAAACCTGCGACACAAGCTGCTTAGAGACTGCAGTCATTTGTACATCGACAAGAATGGTGTTTGTGTGTGTGTGTGTGTGTGTGTGGTCATGTGAATGTGACATGCTCACAGGGGGGCAGCGCGCCACACTCATCTGTGGCCGCAGCAGAGCTGTGACAGGCAGCATTGCCGTCTCTCAACATCCTACTGAGCACCGCATGAGCCCCTGTCACTGATAGCGAGAGACGGTGAAATCGAGACAGGAAGCGAGAGTCAAAGGATAGAGAGGACTGAGTCAGACACCGAGGAGACTCTGGGGGAGGAAAAGATTGTGACGTCACGCGGCCGAAGCTCTTTTATGCCTTGTTTTTCTGGAACTGCATTGGATCTCAAACGAAGCTACGTCACTAAATCATCTCCTCCTTCGCACACACGTTCGTTAAGAGCAAATAAAACCTGCGAGATATTCGAGCGGGGTGTTGGGAGGGGATTTCTTTATGGAGGGGGATCAGTCACAGGAGGAGGTATTTGACAGCCAAACAGCTGCAGTCATGTAGATTATCCTCAAGCCTAACCACTGCAGGAAATTACACCACCCGCAACTGATGTAAAATAAGCCACATCATTACAGGAAGAAAGCTAATAAAATGGAGCCCAGGGAAAATGTGGCTGAAACTTGCAGATATGAAGACGTCGGGCATGTTTTGATCTTTGGATTTTGGCCCTGAGATTCGTCTCGTGTATTAGTGTGTGGATGTGCAGTTGTGTGTGTGGATTTGTTAAAAATGTATTATAGTCTTGTGTCACTAAAAGTAAATATTCTTGCAGGGGGTTGAGTAAAAGTAATACACAAATCCATAGGCATTTCATAAAATCTTACTGTTAATGTCAGTACATCAATACACAGAATTATACAGTATTTGGATAAATATATGAATAAATGGAAATATAAATGAATTGCTTGAGCCAGTTCCTTTTAGTGAATCAAAAATATACAACAGTATATAACAATATACAATCAGTGTTGGGGAGTAACTAGTTACATGTAACGGCGTTACGTATCAGCAATCTCTAATAAATCATGAATCGGTTATTTGTGACTGGCAATGCTCTCCGCGCCTCCGCCAAACAGTTTGGATCAGAGTAATCAATGCGAGAGAGAGAGAGAGAGAGAGAGAGAGAGAGAAAGAGAATGGAGTGGACTGTGGAAGCGCACAGGTGGAGCAGAGAAGCAAAACTACTGTTCAGGGTTTCAAGTGCAGGTCAATTTCATCTGTAAATATGCTATTGTAGTTTTGTCTTTGTTTACTTAGCTAAGCAGCAGCAGCAGCCCATTGCTCAGTCATCACTCAAAATACTGTATAAAGGACATCATTATTATCTATTGTAATGTTACAGTAGTAATTTAGCAGACAAATAATCATATTTTATTAATTGGTTAAGGGGGAGCTAGGGCAGACAATAACCACATCCCTTACGAAAATTAAGGATGATTTCACTATAAGTCCAAAGACAATGGTTACTATTGTTAAACCATGGTAACCACAAATTAACCATGGTTTTTGCTACACTAACCATAGTTTAACCATGGAATTTGTAGTAAAAATAAATACAAATGGTAATCCATTTGCCAAAAAAAAAAAAAAAACCATGGTTACTGTACTTTTACTATAATAAAAGCATGGTTAATTTTTGTAAGGGAAAAACATGACTCATTCAGTATTAGGATTTTTCTATAAAGATATTGTAGTGATGTACTAATTGTGATATGTAGGCTATTTAGAAAGTATAGTTTTGTTAAATATTGAGTATTAAAGTCATGAGAGAGATATCAGGGCAAAATAAAGGGACTGAAAAGAAAAAATGGAACTGAAGGTGCAGTTCAGGAGAGAACTTTTAATTATTTTGCATGTCCCCAACCTAAGGATTTAAACCTTTTTTATGTGAGGTCCATACAAAAATAGGGTTGTCCATGTTTCAGAATTTGTTGTGGGTGTATGAGTGTGAGATTTCCCGGCCTGAAATTTTTTTCCCAGTCCGCCCCTCGTGGAAATGAATGGCGCAGACATGTAGTACAATTCCAGGACAATTGACTCTTACAGGCTGAAACTTTTTATTAAATCAAAAACATATTTGGCGCTTCTGAATCAGCAACTGTAAGTATGTTTTGTTATTAGAGCATCATATGACTCCTTTAACTCATTTGACCCCCAAGTAGCACTGCTACTTCACTAGCACTGCAACTTCTAGAACCGTTCTGTGTTACAAGAAAATTCAAACGTCTTGTCATCTGTGTTTGTCTCTTACCCCACTGTCTCTGTGTATCTACAGGACCGCCTGTACTTTGTCATGGAATACATCAGTGGTGGGGATCTCATGTATCATATCCAGCAGGTCGGCAAGTTTAAGGAACCCCATGCTGTGTGAGTACAGCTCTCGTCTTTGTCTCTTCATAGTGCCATCAAGTGGCCACACTTCAAAGATGTGGCATTTTCAGATTCATCAGTTCAAAATCAGATGAATGGCTAATATTACTAGCCGATGATCCCTTTAAATCAAGGATGCACTAGCAAGTTGATGAGTTCCCCAATGTGAACTGTTGACTTCAAAGAGTTTGTCAACAGTTGAACTAACTGATGAGCTTGTCAGCCAGCTAGCTGATTATTTCACCATGAGCTCACCGATTAGATGAGCACATTGATTAGTTCATGATGAGCTCACCAATGTGTTTGAGTTAACTGAATGTGGTTGAACTCATCCAGCTAACACACTCTGTAGAACAAACAGGTGTTCTCCTTGTTATTGCCCAATTGGATGATGGGTGGAAAGGAGGGACATTCATAGGGCAGAAAGTGTTTCCCGCTGTGCTGTGTTGTCAGTTCATAGTGACCTCAAAGTAGTTTGACCCACTCTTGCTGCTGCCGCTCCTCCTCTACCTCTTCCTCGGTGCCCTTCTGTTGGAGATATGAGGTGTCTACTCAGCATAATTCGTAATTAGGTGTACGAAGGCCAGGTCAACCTGCTTCCCCCATCTCTGACTTTCTCTTTCACTCTTCTTTTTTTTTCTTTTTAGCTCTATTTCTACAGATCTATGAAGTGTTGCAGTGATGGCATATTTTTGTAGGCCAACCAAGCAGTTCTTGATTCTTAAACATTTTGTTCATCATGAAAAAGTTTGCTAAATTTTTAAGCTTAGCTACAGACCATAGACTTTACTTCAGTCATTTAAACATAAATATGGTTTAAAAACCCATTGACTTTTGGGACAATGGTACTGGAAGTGCTAAAATGCTAACTCATTTCTGTATTACAGAAATACGTCATCCCTGCAGCACTTCATTCATCTATTCATCTCTCCTCCCTGTTGTTTGATGAGGTATTGAGTTGAGGCAAATGAATTAGAGTAAAGATAGAAAGCTTATTTGTCCTCTTACATAGGGGTTTGTGATAGGTTTTGTCTACAATTATATTTTAATTGTTGTTTTAATGATTATCAACTACAGGTGCATCTAAAAAATTAGAATATTGTGAAAAAGTTAATTTTTTTTTGGAACTTATTTATCAAGTTCAAAGTCAATGCAGCCGTCTACCAGGAGATTTTTGATCACTTTACGCTTCCATCTGCATTCCTCTTTATGGAGATGCTGATTTCCTTTTCCAGAAGGACTTAAGCACCTGCCCACAGTGCCAAAACCACTTCCAATTGGTTTGCTGACCATGATATTACTGTGTTTGATTGGCCAGCCCACATGCCTGACCTGAACCCCATATAGAAATCTATGGGATATTTTCAAGAGAAAGATGAGAAACCGTCGATCCAACAATACAGACGAGCTGAAGGCTCAATAGTGCCTCAGCAGTGCCACAGGCTGATCGCTTCCACACCTCACTGAGGCTGTCATTTGTGCTAAAGGAGCCCGACCAAGTATTGAGTGCATAAATGAACATACTTTAAAGAACTTTAACTTTTCTGTTTTGCAAATCCTTTTTTTTTTGATCTTAGGAAATATTCTAATATTTCTGGATTTTTGACTTTCATGAGCTGTAAGCTCTAATCATCGAAATTAAAACAAAAAAAACGTTTGAAATGTTTTTGTGACGAGTGGCACAGGTGTCGCTCATTATCAATTACTCCACCGGCCTCGCTCCGTTCCCACGGCTCTCGGCCTCGGCCTCGGCCCCGCCCCCACTCGTCACAGTTTTACTTTACATGTAATGAATCTAGAATATATTAAAGTTTCACTGCTTGAAATAAGTTACAAAAAAAATTAACTTTTTCACAATATTCTTATTTTTTTAGATGCACCTGTATGTCACTCTCTTTGCAAAAACCAAACAAACACATGCCTTGATAGTGCACGATTTCTCTGTGTGATATAGCCCAGTAGAATGTGGTTACAGTGACCCCAAATTCAAGATATGGGAGCAAAAATACCCCTTGTCAGTTTTTGTCTTATATTAATTTCTTATGATGTGCATATATATGATAACATTACATGAGCAAGAGTGCAGTTTTTACTGAATATCAGCACAATTGCAAATGTGATATTAATTTTATACAACAGTTCAATAAAAAGACAATAATATTGTTATTCTATTTTAGACACAATATTGTTCGTTTTGTTCTGTTTTGCCAACATAAGTAGTTCCATACAAACACACAGAAGAACCGTTGTGTGTCTCTTTCAATTGTGTTTCATTCCTGAATGAAACTGCATTTTTAACAAATTGGGTAAGTGAATGATTCAACGACTCATAAGATTAGTGAAAAGTAGACTAGTTCTCCTACTAATAAAGTGAACCCAGAGTATTTTGCATTCACAAAGCATGTTGCAAGTCTGATATAGTCTGATGCCTGGGTTCATTTAAAGTGGTCACATCTAAGCTGAAATTCCTGTGAACCACCCTGTAACTAATTTGAAGAAAGAAAGAATCAGCAGCAAATAGACAGGTGTTTGAGGATGATCTCAGTATGGGCGGCTCCTTGGCAGTAGATGACTGAGCTGACCTTTGCAGTAATCTCCTCTCAGAACCACGCTGTGTCTCCACATCTAACAAGCTTCATTTCTATTTGCTCTGCTTTCAGCTTGCTGTCTGCCCTTTATCATAAAGAATTAGCCTGTCTCAGTGGAGGAGAGCAGCGTTGTCATTGTGTTGGGTATGGAGCTCAGCGCAGTTCAAAGGTCAGGGTGATTATGAGCGCCCAATGACAGGGAGGACATGAAACATGTGCAGCACATTGTAGCTGTTGGGAGTGGAATAGATCCAGGTTTTCAGATGCAAAAGCCCACAATGGTTATGGAACACAGCGGGGGCTTTTATTTGCTTGTATTATGATATAATGAGAGTCAGTTGTATTGATTCTAAGATACAATGACTATTTTCTTGTTACTTTGCTCCTCCTCCCTTATTCTCTCAGTACTGTATATATACAGCCATCATTTGCTATGCACAAAATGTACACCAACATCTTGTCTTAAACGAAAAGCCATTTAGTGACTATTAGCACAGATGGTAATAACACTGTGTTAATTGCCGCAGACTATTGCTGAGTTTTGTGAATGAAACTCAAAGTATGAACCTAATTTACATCAAAAATGTATGGTTGAATTTGTGATTGTGAATACCACTTAAAAATAAAATGAAGAAATCAATTATCAATGTTTTAAATTAAGAAATAAAAATGTACATTAAGTCATTTTCAATATGACAAATCAATTTACAGCTATTTAATGTTTGAAATGTAGTTGAATGTAACAACATAAATTACACTAATTATAATAAAATTATTCACTTTTGAAACTGACAAATAAATATATGTATTAGCAGCTGTTTATTTAAAATGTGAGTAGAATTTTTTCAGGTTTCTTTGATGAATAGAAAGTTCAGAAGAACAGCATTTATCTGAAATGGAAATCTTTTGTATCATTGTGTCTTTATCATAATGTCTTTGTCTTTATCATCACTTTTGATCAATTTAATGCATCCTTGCTAAATAAAAGTATTAATTTCTATCATTTCTTTCCCAAAAATAAATAAATAAATTATACTGATTCCAAGCTTTTGAATGGTATAGTGTATAATGTTTCAAAAGCATTTTATTTCAGATAAAGGCTGATCTTTGGATCTTTCTATTCATCAAAGAATCCTGGAAAAAATTTACTCGATAGTTTTAAATATAATATGATGATGATGATAATAATAATAAATATTTCTTGAACAGCAATTCAGCATATTAGAATGATTTCTGAAGGATCAATAAAAGTAATTGGCAAATATACATATTTACAGCTGTTTATTTAAAATGTTCGAAGTGTAACAAAACATAATACATTTAGGTAAAACTTTAGTATCGAGACCAATTCTCACTATTTGCTAATTAGCATGCCTAT
Organism: Sinocyclocheilus rhinocerous; assembly: GCF_001515625.1. Taxonomy (NCBI): domain Eukaryota; kingdom Metazoa; phylum Chordata; class Actinopteri; order Cypriniformes; family Cyprinidae; genus Sinocyclocheilus; species Sinocyclocheilus rhinocerous. The sequence goes on from NW_015648615.1 coordinate 297,783, forward strand.
TATTAACATATTGGCTGTTTATTAACATTTAAAGCACATATTCTGCATGACTATATTCTACATCCCTAATCCTACACAATACCTAAACTTAACAACTACCTTACTAACTATTAATAAACAGCTAATTTGACGTTTATTAAGGCAAAGTCATAGTTAGTCATTTGTTAATAGCGAGAATTGGACCTTAAAAGAAAGCGTGACCTACATTGAATGCATCACGTGTCATTTGGACCTCTTTATATAATTCATGCTTAAATGTTAAATGTAACAATAAAATGATGGATTAATAATTTTTGATAAAGTATTTTTAAATTAATAAATTGATAACATATCTTTACGTGCCATTTATTGTCCTCCAAAGAAAGGAAACATGTTTGAAAAGAATGACAGTGAAATAATTGATATACAGCATTGTTATAGTGTAGTAGTTAGTGCCTGATTGCAGGTAGTTAGTGAATGTTTTGCACTTAAATACTTTACTTAAAACTAAAAGTGTTGCAAATGTTTAGTGAAATCACTTCTATCCTTCTCTCTCTCTGAGTGGTGATAGCCAGAGGCTGGTTGCCGCTGTGGCCTGGAAACAGAAGTTATCTTTTGACATAATCTGACTCTGTGGTGAGGCCTGTTTCCTGCTCCACCCCCAGCTGCATTAGTCACTGAACACGAATGCTAATTCTCTTCATATGTACTTCTAAAATATAGGACAGACTAACACGCCACCTGATAAATAAAAGATTACTGCATGCTTGTATTAATAACAGATATCTGACTTGCTTTATCTCTCTTATGTCTTTTCTGAGGGCAGAGCTCCAGTTTCAATGCTCTCATCAGACTGATATATTATTTATTAGACAGATGTCTGGAATAGGCATGGGCCGATTACCGGTTTCAAGGTATACCGCGATTTAAAAATGTCACTGTTTCAAAACCGCTAATATTTTCCGTTATACCGTTCCTGCGGTATGCGCTGTTTTTCATGTCTTCCTCAAAGTCTGAAAGTGTAGGAATCCCTCAGGTTGAGTGCAGTGTACACGACCCCCCTCCTCCTGTTGGTGCGAGCGAGCGATGTCACGTGTGTGTAGGATGGCCGAACTTAAGGAGCTTCCCCTGGAACTTACGCGATCGGCAA
>NW_015648615.1:298953-299313 GCF_001515625.1 Sinocyclocheilus rhinocerous
CTCACTGTTCATGATGCACGAACTATTGGAAGAAAATCCTCAATATTGATTTGGGTTGATAGGAATGTGTTTCTGAGGGGAACTGACTGTCTTCAGAAACGTTTACGTGGTATTTTCTTTTCATCTCGTCTCTGTATCCACCTTTTTCTTGCCGTAAAAATGGGCGTGGCCATTTGTAAATTCTATGGGTCTAGCTTCCGGTCTCATCTGCGTCCAGCTATTTTTAGCTGTACAAAACAGTTCGTTTTGCTGCTTGATATTGAATATTGAAAACCATATTGTTTTAATGTATTATCTTAATTATGAACACACTGGTTTGTAGTGCAAACAGTTTTACCGTTTACTGCACGTTGTTATTCT
>NW_015648615.1:300058-301263 GCF_001515625.1 Sinocyclocheilus rhinocerous
ATCAACCATCCACATCAAAAGCTGCAGGACAGCCCACATTTCAGAAACAAATCAAAGAAAAAATAAACAAATTCTACTGTTCCTAATATTCTGTATGTTGCTCAAAAACAAAATATATTGTGTTCAGCTGAATTTTTTATTTTTTTTTTACCCAGTCATTTAAAAATAACACATTTTAGAGCTGTAACGACAATACCGTGATCCCGTGAAACCGTGATATTTTTGCTTAAGGTTATCATACCGTCAAAATCTCATACCGTCCCATGCCTAGTCTGGAATACTCAGTTCTGATTGGAAGACTCGTCACACTATGCAGCCTCCTCTGTTTTGTGTTGGAGTTTATTTTTTGATAGTGACCACCTTGCTGACTTCTGGCCATGAAGATTGACCAAGAAAAACAATGGATTCATCTCCTGTGCTCAGATGTTCATATTGATTCGGATATGTGTGTGTGTGTGTGTGTGTGTGTGTTTAGGTTTTATGCTGCAGAAATCGCCATAGGCCTGTTTTTCCTGCATGTGAAGGGTATTATATACAGGTGAGTGAAGCCCAAACAGCAACACACATGTCAGTCACACATAGAAGTGAGAAGAGAACAATTGACTGTTGGCCACCACAAGGGTCTTTAGAGTTGCTGGGATAATAGACGACTGGCTTCCAGAGCAACACACACCAAAACACACTTGCTTACACACAGCAATTGATCTTAGTCAGAGTCTATGCTGTATTTAGTTGGACGCAAAAAAAAAAATGGCCTTGAGGGATGGAAGTACTGTCCGTTCAATTTATTGGACTGTTGTTTATCTGAGCAACGAGCGTTCAGCCAGTTGAAACATTGTCACAATTAGGGATGCACCGATACCACTTTTTCCAGTACTCGCCCGATACCGATACTTTTAATATTTTCATAAATAGAAGTCGCGTTTTTTTTATCTGAAACGTGCTGCTATTTATATTCCAAAGCCACTCATATAATGCAGAAACACTCAAGCAAGCAAAACACGCACAACAAGCAAACGTATTTGTACTGGTGCGGAATGAGAGGGACAAGTACAGTACAGCCTAGCGCATTTCACACATGCTGTTAGTTTCACTTTCGCCAGAAAGTCGTGTATGCTTAAGGGTGAAAATAAATGACGTTTATAGTGAATGCCCCTATAAATGGTCTTATTTTTACGATTTAGTTTTAATCCAAATGATGCGTG
>NW_015648615.1:301317-306984 GCF_001515625.1 Sinocyclocheilus rhinocerous
GTGCGCGCTCTCTCTCTCCCTCCCTCCCTCCCTACCTCCCTCCCTACATCTTTTTGACATATCCGACCGAACTACAAACTTTCCAGTGATGTCTGTGAGAAAGGTATATTCACTCGACAAGCTCGCGCATCTGCGCCGCCACGTGCTCAATCCACTCAGCGTGCTTTGCTCATCAGCTGGCGCAAATCAGCTATACAGGCATTAATACTGAATGTTTTATATTCATTGCATACATATACTTCGTAGACATCTTTAATCTCTAATAACCCCATTCTGCTGTCTGTTGTCGGTATTTCTTTGTCTGAATATGGCACTTATCACATGCTGTGTGGTATCAGCGTTTGGTATCGGGGCATTTTAACGAGTACGAGTACGAGTACAGGAGCTCAGTATCGGGCCCGATACCGATACCAGTATCGGTATCGGTGCATCCCTAGACACAATACAGTAAGTCTTTCCAGAATTTTTTAGTGGCCAAAAAACATTCAACATCTTGAGCTGTGATTAATTAAACATGATCTCTGACTTTATAAAACAGTGAAGTGTATTGAATCATCTTGTGTTTCATTGCATTACAAAAAACATTATTGTTTTTCATTGTACAAGTGCAGCGAGTGATCCCCTGGATGGTGGCCTAAACAGGAAGTAGAGCTGTAATCCAGGCTGTTAACAGAAAAACTCCACCGCATGTTTCCACTACAAACAGACAGCTCTCATTAATTCTTTACAGAGCTCTTTTTTCCTCCTTCATCAAGCTCACCCGTGCTTCTCTTCATAAAGCTGCTAGGGTTGGCCAGTATAATGAATATTAATGGTGTATTTGTGATGATTTTGCTGGTGAAATAAAAAAGCGAGTGAATATTGCAATGATTTTATACAGTTTTTATTTGGCCATTAGGTCTGCATTGTTGAACTAGTTTCATGACTTGAGAAAGATGTTAGCGTTTGGGATTGAAAAACAGTGATTGAGTTGCAAATTAATTTAGTTTATTTTTTAAATGTTCATTGCAATGGACTGATACACATATAAACACACAAATATGATACATGTACAAATGTGTTGGTAAATATTGCTGTTTCTCCACTGACTCCTCTCACATATTTGTGCATCAGAGATCTAAAGTTGGATAATGTCATGTTGGACATGGAGGGTCATATCAAAATTGCTGACTTTGGAATGTGCAAGGAGAACATGCTTGATGGAGTCACCACCAAGACCTTTTGTGGGACACCTGACTACATCGCCCCTGAGGTGAGTGCTCAAAGACGGCCTTATGTTGGATGAGAAAGGAGAGCCAGTGGCCTACATATTTCATGCATGTATAATTCGGGGCAGGCGTGGCCTAATGTTTAGAGAGTCGGACTTGTAACCCAAAGGTTGTGGGTTCGAGTCTCGGTACCGTCAGGAATTGTTGGTGGGGGGAGTGAATGACCAGCGCTGTCGTCCACCTTCAATAACACCACTGAGGTGAGACCCTTGAGCAAGGCACCGAGCCCCCAACTGCTCCCAAAAAAATGGCTGCCCACTGCTCCAAGTGTGTGTTCACGATGTGTGTGTTTGTTCACTTGGATGGGTTAAATGCAGAGCACAAATTCCGAGTATGGGACACAATACTTGTCCACATGTCACTTTTACTTTTCACTTTCATAGACATTTGCGCATCTACTAGGGCTGCGTTTCCTAAAAGCATCGTAAGGGAAATCGTGCCATTTCATATTCATCATGAGCTCGTATTGGAGAAAATGGGTTTGTTACCCAGAGGCAGTTTCATGCAATAGAGAGTTACGTTGATAAGATATCTCGCGTTCCTCTCATCGAGCACCAGATGGTACTGCTCCAAGTGTAACACCAGCAGCATGAGCTAGAGATGGATTGATGTCAACAACACACTCCCAAACCAAGACCCAACATGCTGTAAGAGTGAAGGGATTTCAGTTCATCTAGTACTCAAAGCTTAAGCGGCTTGTTTCTTATTGTGTGAAAGACACTTTACAGTACATAAAACACATTGTAACATGTTGAAAGCACCATAATCACTTCTGAAACTCTTGACAGAGCGCACGACGGGATTGATTTTAATATTTACAGATGTCCTTGGAGTGTCACCCATTTGTAATTGTTTTTTTACGCCTTACGTTCTGAGTGTGTCTGTTTCAGATCATCGCTTACCAGCCTTATGGAAAGTCAGTGGACTGGTGGGCTTTTGGAGTTCTGCTCTATGAGATGCTGGCTGGGCAGGTAAGAGTTATGATAACCCTGATCAAGAAGGCCCAAGTCAAGGGTTTGTGCCTTTTGGGCCTTCTCTCATTCGCTCTGTTTCATTTCCTGTTTCTCTGCTGCTTGCAGTAAATCACCTCTTGCTATCTCAAGGTCAGTTTTTATTAATTACGTTCTGCAAATCTCCCGAGACTAACGGCAAGTATTTCATGCCTATCGGGCTCAGTCAATTATTTATGAATTGTTCTGAAACAAGTCAAGCTTTGAACGCTGGAGAAAAAAAGTCTGAATTGTTTCCAGCGGAGACTGCTACTGCTGAGCTGTCCTGACAAAAGGATGTCGTAATTCTCTTTTCTAGTCTACGCTAAACAAACAAGACTTGAAAGGCACTTTTATGGTGATGACTTTCAAATTTCCAGTGTTAAAGGGACACAAATGGAAAAATAGCAAATTATGCAAGTTACAAGATCCATGTTATTATTGTTGACCATGTATAGTAAACAGCATTGTCCTCTCATCTTCACTGTCTCTTCTCTCTATCTCTTTTCAAAGCCCCCATTTGATGGTGAGGATGAGGATGAGCTGTTTCAGTCCATCATGGAGCATCATGTGTCCTATCCCAAATCCATGTCCAAAGAAGCTGTGGCCATCTGCAAAGGGGTGAGCAGCCAGTATACATACAATTCCTGAAACTCTATCCAATATCCTGTCTCACAATGTCCAACACAATTTAATGATGTTGATGATGATGATTACTATTCTTATTATTATTATTCACTACTGTTAAAAATTTGGGGGCAGTAAGTTAAATTTTTTTTTTCCAGATTTGTTTTCAACAAGGATGCAATTATGACAGTAAAGTGACAGTACTGATATGCATAACATTGCTAAATATTTCTATTTCAAATAAATGCTGTTGAACTTGAAAAAAATGAAGCACAGTGTTTTCAACATTGTTAATAATAAGAAATGTTTATGTTGATGATGATGATTACTATTCTTATCATTATTATTCACTACTGTTAAAAATTTGGGGGCAGTAAGTTTAATTTTTTTTTCCAGATTTGTTTTCAACAAGGATGCAATTATGACAGTAAAGTGACAGTACTGATATGCATAACATTGCTAAATATTTCTATTTCAAATAAATGCTGTTGAACTTGAAAAAAATGAAGCACAGTGTTTTCAACATTGTTAATAATAAGAAATGTTTCTTGAGCAGAAAATCCGCACATTTGAATGATTTCTGAAGGATCATGTGACATTGAAGACTGGAAAAAAAATTCAGCTTTGCATCACAGGAATAAATTACATTTTAAAGTATATAAACAGAGAAAATATTTATTTTAAATTGTTATAACATTGTTTTAACATTTCAATTACGTATTTACTGTATTTTGCTCAAATAAATACTGCCTTGGTAAGCAAAAGACACTTCTTGCAAAAACATTTTTAAAAAATCTATGTAATGTATATTAATAATGTAAATTATTTAAATGACTTTTTATTTAACCATTTCTCATGGCCATAATGCATTAGGAATTGCATCGAATTATTTGATCAAAATACATGCCTTCTTTTAAATGATCATCAACGGAGAGAGATGCAGCAGAATGGTGTAGTTACAAGACCTACCAGCAGGGTCATGCTAGCAAGTCACACCTTGTCCCCTTGTCCTGAGGTAACCCAAAGTATCAAATTCAGTTCAGAGTGACTAATGGCCCGGAAAGGTGCAGATACAGTCCATCTCATCAGTGTGTCCCTGAGAAAGTACTGAAGTTGTTTCAAGGTGACTGTCTCGGCAGTTCACATATTGTAAGTGGCTTTGAATGAAAAAAAGTCCAGTTATTATATGACTTTATGTGATGCATTATGAATCACTTATTCATTGCAGCACTGGTCATCGCATTTTGATGAAAAATACCACAGCCTCCGACCTATCCTATCAATATGCGCATCACGGCCCTCTCAGAATTCGCCAGTTCTGTCTGTCTCTCCATCGCTATCTTTCATTCACTCTGTCTTTGTTATTAGGAGGCCAGTGCTGCTCCAGACTCGAGCGCTAGCAGGTGAAGCAGCGAGTACACATGATCTAATTCTTTATTTGAGAGATCTTCTCTCCTGCAGATAAAAGCACACAAACATACGGCCTTAGACAGCACTTAGTGGGAATGCCAATGACTCTTGGCTGTGTGCAGGACCCAGGAGCTCAGCTCTGTTAGTTGCTGGCTTATACTGGAGCACGGCTAGGCTGGGTTTGAATGAATATGAATGTTTTTATTTTTTTATTTTTTATTTTTTTCCCAAACAAAACCGGACAAAAGCCGCAGAATGTCAGGGGCATCCTAGTAAATAGTATAACGTATTCCCTAAAAAGTGCTCGAAAGGGAGCTCTCTCCTATTTGCTTATTCTTTACATGTTTCTGTTCTTTCTCCTTGTCACTGCGGTGCCAGAGTGGAGCATATGGCTGCTGAGAAAAGTAGTAAAGAGTTTTGTAGAAGAATGAAAGCCAGGCTTGTGTGTGGGTACATTCTTACGATGCTTGGGACATGACACATCTGTTATTCGGATGAATCTCACCTGTCAACATGTCTGGGCCATATTTCACCCCACCTAAAATAAAAAATAAATAAGAAAATGAAACATTTCTATATTTTAAAACCATTGAGACCTTTATTTTAACCTTTCCAGTTGTCATTACAGTAATGCAATAATAATAATAATAATAATAAATAAATTTAAAAAAATATATTGCATTTCATTATGATTTTCATTTTCAAACGTTTATTTTTTCAGTCTTTAAATATATTTTAAATATTTTTGGGGGGACTATTAAGATTTTCTTTTGCATCGTGACAATATTTTTGATTTTCCCTGTTTGCATTACCATCTTGCAAAAAATAAATAAATTTGTATTTTTTAATTGTTTTATTACCCAAGTTACATGTGTAATTACCATTATTACAGAGGATGACTACAGTAATAATAATTTAAAATAAAAATGCTGAATTGGTATGAAATTAAAGTCGCAATGCATAGAATTTTTATGCAAAGCATACATTTATGGTTATACTTTGTTTTAAGGTGCCCTTGTTACTGTCACGGTGACACACACGCGAGGGACGAGGAGACGCTGGACTTGCATGTAATTATGTATAATTAATTATTATTATAATAGTAAGTACATGTAATATGTAAACTCATCATAAACTCATAAACTCATCCTTTCTAATCATCCTACTACTTGTCCGCTTGATCCTTAGTTGTTGAAGCCCTAAGACTGGCAAGTGCGGATTCCAAAATCTCCAATACTTAACTTGCTGGATCTGTCCGCTGCTTTTGACACGGTTAACCACCAGATCCTCCTGTCAACCCTATTGGCAAAGGGCATCTCAGGAACCGCACTCCAGTGGTTTGAGTCTTACCTATCAGATAGGTCCTTCAAAGT
>NW_015648615.1:307330-311279 GCF_001515625.1 Sinocyclocheilus rhinocerous
TCTTAAAAAAAAAAAACACTTGTCCCTTTTAGACTTGCACTCTATTCATTTCCTGCTTGTTTTCTTTAAAAAAAAACTAACACTTGCTTTCTAATCTTTTTGTATTCTGTCTGTTTTCTTTTCATTTATTATACAATTAACAAAAGCAAAAAAAATACCTCTAACACTAACTTGCTCTATTCTATTTCTATTCTATCTGTTTTCTTTTTATTTATTATATTATTTAAAACACCCTTGCTACGTGTACTGCGTTAAGCTAACTGAGACTTGTTATAGCACTTGTATATTGTTGTTCTTTTGTTGATTTTGATTGCTTCCATTGTCCTCATTTGTAAGTCGCTTTGGATAAAAGCGTCTGCTAAATGGCTAAATGTAAATGTAAATATATTGGAAGTAAAGGCACCCTTGCTACGTGTACTGCGTTAAGCTAACTGAGACTTGTTATAGCACTTGTATATTGTTGTTCTTTTGTTGATTTTGATTGCTTCCATTGTCCTCATTTGTAAGTCGCTTTGGATAAAAGCGTCTGCTAAATGGCTAAATTTAAATGTAATGTAAATGTAATATGTGTAACAAGGACACCTTAAAATAAAGTGTTACCAAATTTATTTTACTTTTTTTCCATTTGATTTTTGAATGAAATGCGACGTTTGACATGTGATTCACCAAAGTCAATTTTCACTGAGCTTTGCTGATCTTCTACCTAGCAAGCTGCCTGGTGAACCATTTTGTTTGAGTTAGGACAATGGAAATCTTTGGTATTGGGAGGACAACAAGTTCTGGAATATAAAGTGGAAAGAGAGATGTGAGAGCAGGTGTCTCCAGAGGGACCTGCGCACTAATACATTCATGCTAATGTGAACATTAAATAATGAATAAACCCTCTGCGTTCAGAATCTGAATGCTGCCCCTCTTTGACTGGCTTAATGAAAATGCAGCATGCTTCTGGGTAAAGCCTGATAAACAAAAGACCCCCCTCCTCTCCTCCCTCTGTTCCCTCTCTCTTCCTCTTTTTTCTCCATCCTTTCGTTTTCGGTGTTTTCCCACATAGATATAGATGCTCCGCATAACCCTTGTCCTTTCTGCTTGTCGATTTTTCTTCCTTGACTTATCCTGCCTCTGTCTTCTCCTCAGCTTGTCTGCAGAGCTCATTGTCTTCACTGAGTTCAGTCTCCCTCTCTTCTTCATAGGATCTGCTGTAAGTGCTTGCTGAACTTCTCTAATAGCTTAATTCTGCAGTGCAGCAATTGTGTCCGATCCTGGAGGCCTCTCTCCCCAACAATCTCCTAAAATAGAGCAGGAATACTAAATGAATCCTTGACATTTAAGACAGATTGGAAAATCCTGTAAGTTTGGGCAAGCGCGGCTTTAGGCACGGGGCTCTGCCGCCCACCCTGCCGGGAAAGCTACAATGGAGCCATGCAATATAAATGAGGTATTTCCCTTAACCAAGCGGAGCAATCGTTCTTCCAGCATGGTAATTGAATGACTAATTTAGTCTGGCCTTGTGACTTTCAGAGGACAGATGGATAAATTGAACCTGTCGTAATCAAAATGTTGATGCTCTGTTCTGCCATAAAAAAAGCTAAAGAAAATCCTCCCCTTCACTTCTGTAGAGCCTGGGGTTTTAGTTTGAGGGGATATAGGCTTTAATGCTCAGAACATCAGCTGAGGGAATATTCATTTGTGCCACTTACATCGACAGATGCAGAGAACAGCACAGCGAGTGTATTAAACTCTCTCTGTATACTGTATATTGATGCACCAAAACCTAGGGAGCTGCCCACCTAGACAGCATTTTTGGTCATCATAGGTTTATTTGTAATGCATAAAAATACTGATTACAAAAATGTACTATGGTTTTCAGACAATGTACAATGGTAATGCCATGATAATCTTTAAAAATAATTATGTAAATGCCATGGTAAATGAATTTGGGGATCATTTATTACCATGGTATACACTCGTATACACCAAGAAGTCTCTAATACTCATTAAGGCTGTATTTATTTGATCAAAAATATAATAAAACCTAAATTTTGTAACAATTAAAAATAACTGCTTTCTATTGTAATATATTTTAAAAAGTAATTTATTCTTGTACATTTTCAGCATCATTACTCCAGTCTTCAGTGTCACATGATCCTTCAAAAATCATTTTAATAGGCTGATCTGATGCTCAAGAAACATTTCTTATTATCAATGCCGAAAACAGCTTGTGCTTCTTAATATTTTTGTAGTGTTTTTGTACATTTTTTCAGGATTCTTTGATGAATAGAAAATTCAGAAGAACACCATTTTTTGTATCTTTTGTAACATCATATAATATACTATAGACAACATAATATGTGTACTATCACTTTTGATCAATTTAATCCATGCTTGATGTATAAAAGTATACATTTCTAAAAAATAAAAAAATTAATTCATCCTAATCCCAACGTAAGTGTTCCTCTACCGCAAACAGTAGAACAGCAAAGATAAATTCTGTATAAAAGTGTCTGTTATAGTGCATAAATGTAAAGCAATGTCTCAGACCATAATTATGGTATGGTACCATCACCCACACATTTTGGCAAGTATAGATAGACAGCTCACTGCGTTTTGAAACACAGCGTCTGAGGATGATAAAGTAGCAGAATCATATTGCATTAATTCTGTACAAAAAAAAAATAATGAAAAACCTGCCGGATGCGTTTAAGGACTCGTTTAATGAAGCTGACAGAAGCAGAGGATGGTGTACTGCTGGAAGCGCTCGTGCAGCAGCAGTAACAGCAGATATGTGCGACTGCGGTGCTCTGAGTGCTAATTGAAGAGTATTATCAGTGTTGATGGAGTGTACAGCTCTGATATGGGAGGATTAAAGTGGGATGCTGTGGTTCTTTGATATGGAACACAGCCCAGCACACCGCTGAGAGAGGCTTGGGACACAAGCCTGATACGGGCTGATACGCCATGACTAAGGCCAATCTAGAGCTCGCACGCAGACTCTCGCTCACTTTCTCTCTCTGTCTCCTTTCCTCCTTCTCTTTGCATATGCTGTATTTGTGTAAGCGCTTGTCACCATACACTAACAGTACAATAGTATCTCGAGCCATCTGTCAAGCCATCTGAGTGTATGGTGCATGCTAAGTTTAATGCCTGTTCTTGATACTGTTGGAATGTAGCTAATTTAAAAGAGGAGACAGATCTTTTGTCTTTTTATTTGTGCTGTTTATTGATTTTGCCTCGTTAAGTAGAAGATGCTGCTGGAATGTGCCATAACATCATTCACATTCTCAAGTGATGAGAATGCACCTTGCGTCCAAAAAATTACTTCCAGATGTGGAAACATTGAAAATAAGTTAAATCCAAAGTTTTGGGATAGTTGTTTGCAAATTTTGCAGATTCATAGTATTTTATTAGTTAGATTTTTTTATTTCTTGGTGTGTATTATGGACACAGACTGCAATTTTTTCACTTCAGACCATTATTTCTTCCAGTTGGTGGATATTATGCATGTTGTTATGCGTCAAATAACAACAAGGCACGTTTTAGGGCTGTGCGATTAATCGAAATCGAATCGAAATCGCGATTTGAGACGTTGCGATTTCCTAATCGCAAAGCCTGCGATATGGACGCGATATTACTCTGTTCCAGAGCATATGTATGACTGCCAGCCTTGAGTTGCAGTCTTACTAACCAATAGAGTGAGCGCACCTCCGTTCTCCCCAATCAGCACTGCTCTAGCCAACTGCGTAAACACCCACCATTAAAAAAAAACAAAAAAAAACGGAAAGCGGGAGAGAGATAGTGATGGGAAGTTCGGATCATTTTACCGACTCGGACCTTTGAGTCTCGTTCAGCAAAATGAACGAATCTTTTTTCGAGTCATTTCGTTCATTTTAGCAAAATATAATTAAAATGTTACGTGTTACTTCCCTAACACGTCTACTACTTACGCAAACGT
>NW_015648615.1:311439-313788 GCF_001515625.1 Sinocyclocheilus rhinocerous
CACCTCTTATCTGACAAGTCTTCGGGTTTGGGCTTATGGGGCTGTCACGTGATGAATGAACGACTCAAACCCGAAGACTCGAGAGATGAACTAATCAATTCTCTTTCCGGCTCAGACTGCATTGGTTAAAGCTTATGGGGCTGTCACATGATGGACGAACGACTCGGAAAAACCCGAAGACTCGAAACAGATGAACTACTTGACTAATTCCAGTACAGAACCTATATGATGTTGCGCATGCGCGACTGAACGAATCACTCCCCGAGACGACTCGTTCTTCCCGAGTCACATTAAAGATTCATTCAAAATGAACGAATCGTTCAAGAACGACCCAACACTATGAATTTGTTGTTTTCAGCATGACTTGAAATTCTGGTAGTGTGTGATCCTCAGTCAATTAGTGTACAGTATGATGTCCAGTTTTTCTCTGTTACCATTTACAAAGTCTTTATGGTTACTGTAAGAGGTTTGATTGGTTATTGTAACAAGTATACCCAAGTGTGAACACCCAAATTCACACCCACATGTGCCAAAAAGTCTTCAGAGTAAATAGGCATTTTTACGTTACTTTAAAAGTAACTTTAAAAAAAAAAATTCTATGCATATTCACATGCCAATAAAAACACTGCAATCATGCTAGAATGATTATCCAATATAAATTCATATCCAGTAACCATGAAAGACTAGAATAGCCATGGAAATTCAATAAACGTTTATTTTAAGATTGGACCTGCGTTCATGAACCATCTTAGATTCGTTTGTCAGGACAGTGATGAGGCATAAATTCCCATCAGTGTATATGGCTGTCTGTTTTTCATGTGACCATCCAAGTCACCGTCACTAACTCGGAGTTAAAGTTTAAGAGCATCAGTGCTGAATTCTCTGAAGAGCTCTCCTGCCACACTTGTGTGTAGTGGGCTGAAGAGGGCCAGGAGGGAGAGATAAAGCAATTGACTTGACTCCGATGCTGCAGGTCACTTGTGTTTTTGGCTCCATTCGGCCTCTAGAGCCTCTCCTGAATCACGCTGTCAGATTACACTGCGGCTCTGTCGTTCAGAGCAGGACAGCTGTGAAATATGAGCAGTCAGCTGTACAGAAACAGAAAAAAGCTGAAAATGATGGATGGATGGATGAACAGATGGACGGAAGGAAAATAGATAATTTGATGTGATGGATGGGTGGGTATTATAGATCGACAGACAGACAGACAGACAGACAGATAGATATAGATAGATGGATGGATGGATGGATGGATAGAAAGAAAGATAGATAGATAGATAGATAGATAGTGTTTTATTTTATAGATAGATACTTAGATGTGTTTTGGACCATTATTTATGGATGGATGGACAAAAGATTGATAATTAGATGCGATGGTTGCCCGTGATTTGACCAAGTACAACATGTTCCTGGATCAACATCCTTGTTGATCCTGGAACAACATTTCTATCAACCAATCAGAATTGAGGGATAACTTTTCAGGAAATATCTGTTTTAGACTTACAATCATGGTTAGGTGCTTCTACACCCTTGTTAATCAGCTATCATTTCACACTGTTTTTAGGAATAAATTATGGGTAGGGATTGGGTTAGGACTATATTTTTGGACAGCTATGTTGATCCATGATCAGAGATAATTAGCCGTGTTTTTGGACAGATAGATTTGGATGGATGGATGAATGAATGGAGAGAGAGAATTAGCCAGCTGTGTCTCTGTGGCAGCATGGCCCAGCTGCCACACAGCGAGTGAGCGTGTCCTGGCCTCTGCTGTATACATTAATGATGACAATGATGACAAAGCTTCAGAGGGCAGTGGAGCACACGGCTCTTAGCAAGCGCCATGAGTCCAGAAGGCATGCAGGGTCAGGGATTGATCCAACCCAGCCAGACCGGCCCGGCCCAGTCCCTTCCTGATCCAGTGAGGGTTAAGACTCTATCAGTCAGCAGAGACCTTCATCTCCCCCCACCTCCACCACCTCCACCTATGCCTTACAAGAGCCTGGAAAGACTTTCTCTGCTGCCATCAATTTTTCAGCGCACTGAGGCGCTGAAGAAAAAGCGGCAAGTTGTTGAGCTTTTCCCCTCGCCTAATCTCTCCTACACACGCTAAAGTCACTCACTGGAATAAAATAGCCAAACGATTTTGTTATATTCAACATAGCATGTTCTGCTGGGGAATAAAACAGCTGTCGGTGAAGGGGAAAAAGGGAGAGAGATGGGTGTGCGGAGAAAGTTGATGAAGAGAGGCTGTGCTGAAACTGCAAAGTAAAATTTATTTGACCTAAAAATGTAATGACATTCTCATTTCTGTGGATTTAGTTTTACCCCCTCCAGGGATGTTAATGCAAC